>NC_048300.1:31963791-32104296 GCF_013100865.1 Trachemys scripta elegans
CTGGCTGGCATCTGACCCAAAGGACCAATAAGGGGACAAGATACTTTCAAATCTTGGGGGGAGGGGGAGGGAAGGCTTTTGTTTGTGCTCTGCGTGGGCGTGCGTCCTCTCTTGGGACTGAGAGGGACCAGACATCAATCCAGGTTCTCCACATCTTTCTAAACAAGTCTCTCCTATTTCAAACTTGTAAGTAAATAGCCAGGCAAGGCGTCTTAGTTTTACTTTGTTTTCTCAACTTGTAAATGTACCTTTTACTAGAATGTTTATCTTTGTTTGCTGTACTTTGAACCTAAGACTAGAGGGGAGTCCTCTGAGCTCTTTAAGTTTGATTACCCTGTAAAGTTTTTTTCCATACTGATTTTACAGAGATGATTTTTACCTTTTTCTTTAATTAAAAGCCTTCTTTTTAAGAACCTGAATGATTTTTTTTCCCTTGTTTTAGATCCAAGGGGTTTGGATCTGTATTCACCAGGGAATTGGTGAAGGTCTCTCAAGGCTACCCAGGGAAGGGAATTAGCCTTGGGATGGTGGCAGCAGACCAGACCTAAGCTGGTAGTTAAGCTTAGAAGTCTTCATGCAGGCCCCCACATTTTGTACCCTAAAGTTCAAAGTGGGGATACAGCCTTGACAAACATGGAGTTATATAATGAAATTAAAAGAGGAAAAGGAGTATTTAAAAGTGCAAGATATAGCAAATCAATATGTTTGTGATAAGTGGGAATGCTACTGCCAAATGTATACTGACAGCTCCAAAGATGTAAGAACAGGAAGAGTGGGAACATCATTCTGTGTTATTTCGCTTGGAATCAAGAAAGTTGTAAGACTATCAAATTTTGTAGCCATTTTGATGGCTGAACTGGCAAGGATAATGTTGGCATTAAATTGAGTCACAGATGTGCACCCAGCCACCGGGGTCATCCTGTCTGATTCCTTATCAGGACTACTTGCAATCAGAAATGGCACTTCAGATAAAAGACATGATGTACTTAATGAAATATTGCCGTTAACAGAATTGATGCAGCTGGTCATAATCCTAGTAATAACATGGATCCCAGTGTACGTAAGAGTAATAGGCAATGAGTTGGGAGATAAAGTGGCAAAAAATGCTGTGAAAGCAAGTTGATTTAGAAATCCCTTTAAGTAAACTAGTTTAAAAATCTAATTAAAAATGAGTTAAGAGGAATAGCAGGAACTATGGGCAAAAGAAATGAAGGGGAGAAGATTCCATGAAATTGCTGATATACTCCACGCCCTCAGCGAGAGAGTGAAGTGGTTCTATTTAGAATTGTAACTGTCCATTGTGGCTTAAATAGTAATTTGTTTCTAATAAACATAAAGATGGGTTATGTGAGACATGCAAGGTCCAGGAAACAGTTAATCATCTCCTATAGGAGTGTAAAGAGTGTACCATTGAAAGGGAATATTTATGAAAAAAAATTGTCCACTGCAACACCTAGTAAGAGCATCAGGACAATGGGGTTCTGGGGGAGGGAGGGGAAATACTGCAATTCTTTCAGAATACTGGGAGAGGGAAAAGACTTAATTCTTGAATTAGCTGTGGTGGCAGTGCTTGGTGGGCATAGATTCAGCAAGTGAGTCTGTTTCTCCATAAAACTCAAAAAGAAGAAGGTAGCTCCTGTAGGGCCCCGAGTCCACAGGGAAGAAGCTTAGAACAGGAAAGAAAGCTTCAGAGAACACAGTAAGCAAGAAAAGCTTTCCAGGTAGGGAGGCCTGGGAGAGACCCTGGCTATGCAGGGGAGGGTTGGGAGAGGAAGTTGAGAAGAGAGGTAGGAAGTGGCCTGGCCCAGGGAAAACCACAGCACAGAGGGAGAAGAGCAGACCTAGCTGTTCAGTACAGGGCTCTGGGCTGGAACCCAGAGTAGAGGGTGGGACTGGGTTCCCCTACCAGCCCCAGGGAAGGGGGATTACAAGCCCATTGTAAAGGTTGTCTAGCCCAGAAAGGGGGCAGCAGACTGACCCAAAAGCTGGCTGAGGAACAGCCTCCAAGAGGGCAGAAGGATTTTTGTTTCTGTCAAAGAAATTTTTGGTCTTCTAGTTTGGGACACTGGGATTAAAGATGGTGATCCAGCCAGTGGGCTAGTTATCAAGCAGATAACCGCCAGAGCAGCAGTCAGCCTGGGGCGTTAGCCCATCAAAAGAGCTGCAATGCCACACCTGGCCATGAGGGGGCACCAAGCAGTTAGTGACCTCACACATAGTCTTCAATAAAATTCTTTAGTACCTACAACTGGAGTTCACTGGACCCCAGTGATCCCACACTCTGCTTGTATGAGAATAGGCAAAGTTAGATTGTAGTATCAAATTAACAACTCATTCCACAGCATGAGGTTTCCTGTATGCTGTCACTCCAGCAACCTTACAGTTTGGACATCCCTAATGGCTCTCTAGCTATAATCCTCCAGAAGGGATGGTTCATAACAGCCCCATTAAAGCCCACAGTTTTCATTGCCATTCTAGAGTATACTACTGAAACATAGAGTTAAACATGTCAGTACTTTGTACAGCATTAGCAATTTTTCATGATTCGTATGTCATTATTTAGACTTACAGCTCACTTTCAATAAGTCTCTCCATACATAGTTTATGTAATAACTTAATTTTAGATATCAAGTTTGCCTTCATGAATTAGGGGACCCCTCATTTGTCAATCTCTGTGTCATGAGGACACACGTTGGGATTTTTGAAAGCATCTAAATGACTTAGAAGCACCAATTCTATTGAAAGGCAATGGGACTTGTACTCTTAAGTCATAGGTATTTTTGAAAAATCTCAGCCACAATGTAACACATGAAGACAGATGCTGTATTGAAAACTAGTCTGTGGTGTTTCCTTAAGTCAAACTCCAATCCTATAGGCCAGATCCTCAACCAGCTAAATCTGCTTTGTGGTGCTCCAGTGTCACAAGCAGACTTAATAGTGGCGTAAGTATCCAACAGAGAATTTCCCCTTCAGCTGAGAGAAAAGATCTATGTCTAGGAACCTAACAATGATCCCTGCATGGCAATTCAACACTGCCACAATCAACATTATTATCATCACTGTATCCCAGAGTGTACTAGCTGCAAATATATGGAAGAGGCCGCTGCCATATAGAACTTACAATCTAAATAGACAACATATAACCAGAAGAGGAGGGGGAGATGGGAGGTAATGCAAGGTACATTTTTAGGCATGTCTACCTATTTAATTTACTCTTCTTTGCTCCGCCTGTTCAGCCCACAATCACACAGAAGCTCCTTTTGATCTCCCTTACTGCTCTTGACTGCTTGTCTGGTGTGAGTGTTGCTGCAGCTTTCCTTTGCTTTTCATCTCCGGCCAAGCCATTTTGAACTCAGTCATTACTGCACTGGTTTTAACTTCTCATGTGTTGATTTTTTTTTCAATAACAAAGGAAAAGTTAAAAGTGCTGCAGTTGTGCTTAACATGGATTATTGCCAAGAGTTTCATGTTCTAGATGGCCATAAGAATCCCTTTTGGCCTTAAAATCTATGAATCTAAAAGCACTTTTGATCAGGAAAGATGGTAACTCTATCCTTCCCCATCTATTTCTTTTTTCAAAGGTCAAAAGACAAGGAGCAATTGAAGGTGAGTCCCTACTGTTGTTCTAACCATGTTAAAAATGAAGTGAAAGCTTCCAAGAATCACAGCCCTTCATTAGGCCACAAAAAACAGAGCAAAGTACAGCAGGAGATATAGTAGCAGGGAGTTCATTCAGACCACATAATTAAACCCAGAGATACAGGAGATCAAAGGGGAGTTGGGTAAATTAAAAAAAAAACAAAACAAAAAACCCCACACACATGGAATGGATTCATCTCTTGAGCCACTTTCTGTGGATTAGAATGGCAGTCAGATTAAAGATGAATATGGTTTTGAGTGGCTCTGTGCAGGGGGGCACAGGGCCTCTCACCTCTGGTTTGAATTCAGCCAATGTCAGTAAAGACTGAAAGTAGTTGCAATCTGACCTCTGGTTGGTGACATGAGTTGGTGGCTTCAATCCCGTTTCTTTCCTAGGGCCTGATCCAATGCCCACTGAAGTAAATTCATAAGTAGGCCGTAGGTGCTGCCACTCACGCAGCACTTCAGCCCCTAACTTCTAGGCCCCCTGCTGCCTAGCAGAATTCGCAATGCTAAGTGTGGCACCCAGGCTTACAATGTATGGGGAAATTTAGGTGCCCAAAAATGAGATTCACAAAAGCCATCATGCTGAGCAGGGAGCCACCTAAACTAGTCAGTACAAAATGCTGAGGAGAGGGGTGTGACCTAAGCTCTCCCCACCAAGGAGTTAGATGTCTAAATCCAGCCCAGAGGGAGTCACCTATCTCCACCTGGGATTCACAGCAGAGAACCCTCTCCTGGAGTTAGGTGCCTAAGACCCATCAGCCCTTTACTCCAGAAAAACCAAGAAGGAGGAACAGTCTCCCATATCCAGGGTGAATGTTCCAATTGCTGAGCCATTGGATATAAAGAGGATGGTGGTACCACTACCACCAGTGTTTGGGCAGGGCCCACTCTGGTAGGCATGCTGTTAGGCAGTCTCTGAGCATGCCTACCAGCCCACGCCTTACAGGTGAGATAGGTGATGGAATGCATAGTTTGTGAATCCACTGAGGCTTAGGTGTTGAGCAATGTACGAAGATGCTCAGCACTGTTAGGACTTAGGTGGCCAAAATTGGCCTCATATTTAGAGTGAGATACTTTGCAAGGCATGGTAAGAGCTGGTCTCCCCCAGAGCTTACATGCCACATCTAGAAGCCTCATATTCCAATGTTTGGGATTTCCCCAAAATGCTAATTCAGTTAGAGGCATTTCAGCAGCAGCCATAACACACCAATGTAGGAGATAAGGACATGAGACAAATAAACAGAGTTCAGAGGAAAATGCATACTAAACTAGGTTGCTGTAAATTTTCCTGCATCCTTACTCTACAAGTTGCTAAATCATCCAGATGAGTTCACAGGGTAGATATATGTCCATAGTAATTGCATGTTTATGCCTAGCCTTGTTAAGCTCTGTGCCAGTTCAAAAGTCAGTGGTGGCAGTAATGGATCCCATAGCAAAGTGAGATGATTATTTACTCATTTACATATCAATATCCTGGATGCCCTTCAGTTCACAGTTTTTTCATAGGCTGTGCTGATCATATCTGAGAACAAAGGGAAAGATCTAAACATGTATGTCTATGCACTGAGCTTTTTTTTGAGCCAATTAAAAAAAATCATAGCCCTTTGGATTACCCATAGCACTCGGAAGCCACATCGCCACAGCTGTAGAAGCTTCAGATGCAGTGAACTCTCTGAAGACCTTGCTTCATCACTTTCTTCCCAGCCTCTACATACAATGTGCCCCTTTTCTTCTTTAAAGCAAGAAAAGTAAAAACATAAATATGATCAACAATGGTACAAAGTTCTCTCAGCAGTATGGCTTCTGTCTCCACACAAAGCTTTTCTGTCTCTCTTGATCTGAGTACAATTCCTCTGTGTGCTTAAAATTCAGGAGCATGCTGCATATCAAACTATATTAGTAACTAGCAGAGACACCCATGTAAATAATGGGAATGTTAAGAATGGGAAAATATTATGAAATTAGTATCCTGGGTCAATTGCAAAACATTGCAAATCTAAGGAAATTAACTTTGAAATGACATTTGGCATGACCTTCAATTCCTAATAGTTTAGGAGGCCCTCCTGTCTGACCAATCATACTAACATTCAGAGCCCTCCAATTATATCGGATAGTGTTATTCAGCCTTTAAAAGCTAGCCAGGCACTTCACTTCACTATTGAACAGAGTTGCAGAGAGCCCCAAAATAATCATTCTGCAATGTCCTGAAACTATTTAGTAGGTCAGTGATGTGACATTGCATAAGCACAACTCGCAGTCTTCACATATTGATGCAGTACCACAATGCAATAGCAGGACATTTCATTGGAATTATTTTGGAGAGCTCTACCACTTTACTGGCCGCACTATCACTTCTGTCTCCTTCCTGGCTGCTTGGAGCCACTATAACCCCCCTCAGTACCTCCACTCAGATTCCTTAGCACTTTCTACATGGTCATGGCTATGGGTTGTGTGCTCCTGCACCATCTGGTCTGCCTAAGGCTAGGTAGAATATAAAGAGCCAGGACCAGACCTATGGATTCCACAACAGCAGCATACGGGGCCCTGAAGAACCACATACAACTCTACATCCATAGGGAGAGGATCACTCTTAAAGGATATTCAACATTGCCTTTGCACACAAGACACTACTTTTAACTTGTGAATGTACTGCCCTACTCTAAGTTTTTGGGTAATTCCTACACTAACCATGAAACCATATATATGTCAGTTCCTAGAGAGACCATAATTATCTCAGCTGGTGATCCTGGGTTATGTCATTTTACAGTCTTTTGTTTCTGTTATAACTTAAAGAATAATTCACCCTTTCCCATTAGATAACTCTTAAATGTTAACTGCTGGTTTATTAGATTGCTTAGAATTGTTCATTGTTTGCACAGCTGAGCTATGCATCTCAAGAGAAGAAAAATAAATACGCTTTTCCTAGGTAAAGTCAGTGACAGCCTTTTAGCCCTAGTGATCAGTTTGCTTTGGTTTGTATCATTTTAACACTTTCAAGGTTGTTTTCACCAAATGGGCTAGACACTTGCTTTTTAAAAGGGAAGCTGAGGTGGTTCTTTATATTTCTAAGTTATTCAATTCAAGAGTGCCAGTGCTGTCTCTAAATGCCATGTAGGGGGAATGGAGATCAACAGAAATCAGGGGCTTGTTTTGTATTTTTTACATAAAAATTCATGATACAAAGGATGCAATAAACTAAAGCAGCTGGAAAATGTTTAATTACAGGGAGGGCATGTTAATGAATGAGACCCACAAAGAGTTTCAGTTGCTAAAAAATTATATTCTAGGCAGTGCAGGTAACTACACCTGTAGTTAAAGTTGCCTAATGCTTTCCATTATAAATCCCTCTTTTTAATTGCTTATAACATTCCCAAAGTTTTAACTATTGACACTGAAATTTCCCATGCTGGCTTGCTGCCTGAGGCTGAATTATTTTTTATTTATTCTTAAATATGTTCAGCTAAACCAGGTCAGCCAATTTTCAGAACAAACACAGTGAAAAAATAAGTTCATGTTAAACAATCCTTACAAACATTTCATTCAGAAGCTCCAGCCTCTCTATGCTTTGGAACAGGGACTTGGAATTTTCCAGGGGGACTGACCTGATGTCACAGAGGTGATTTTTGTCATCCTCTGTAAATCCACCCAAATTTGGCCCTGATAAGCCTCCAAAAATTGCAGTTCAAACTTGCTCAATAGAGACTTGTTAGAGTTTGGAAACTAAATTCTCCAGAGATTCTTTGTGCCCTGAATGTGCTCCAGCCCAGGCTGCAGGAGCTGAGCAGAACCGTCCCTGCAATTGCTACCAGAGCTGCTATGGAGCCAAGCACAGGAACTCAGAGTAGGAAGACCATCTTTCCTATACTCTTAATGCTCCCTCTGCTGGCACCCAGGCAGTGAGGAGGAAAAGGAAAAAGCAGCCTGATTTGAAAGCACAGGGGTGATAAACTGGGCCTGAGGATGGAGATAATGAAGGGAATAGGGCTAGCCCTAGACCAAATTGCACCCAGGCGAGAAGCATCTTCGGCGCCCCCTCTATTTATTAAACTTGTGAATACCTTTATTTTTTTATTGCATTTGGAGCTCATTTCACTAATTTCATGCACGATTTGCATGCATGATTTATCCCTGTCGTATAAGATGATAAATTTGCATGATAGGATCTGTACATTTGTATTTATTCATGCTATATATAATCAAATAAAAAAAATTGTTTCCTCTAAGCTTATATAAACTTTAAAATTTTAAGAATAACTGCAATGTACTAACATAAAGAAATTGAACTGTGCACCAATTTATCCGATGAGCCCCAGAAAGCCAAATTATTCTTTGCAAGGAAGAGGGTAATTGAGATCAGATGCTCAAGCATGTTCCTCCAATGCTGGTTTCTACATTAATAATGAGCTGGTTTTCTGCATCTATGCATTTATTCAGCTTGAGCCTGGACTCGACCTCCATCCATTTGGGTAGGCAATAAAATGGCTGTTTTTTTTTTTTTTTTATGTTGCAGAGCACCAGGTAAGCTATGCCAGTAATTGTACCCAGAAAGCGCAAGCAATGATTTGGCATTCTTGTAAAATATTTTTCAACAAAACCAGAACACTTTATCGGTTGATTTCGAGTAAACTAGCCAAAGCCAATTCAGTTTCTCGCCATCCTCAAGCACTCTTTCACAGTGTGACTTTGAGAAGTGTTGTTTCTGCTCATTTACAGGAAACGTCATATCCTCAATTTTGTCCAGTGAATTCAAAATTGTATGATCGGTATTGGCAGAGTTTAGGATCACCGGCCATAAAGCAAGATCTGATATATTGATTTGTGGTGTGCAATTTTTCTCACTGCTGTTTCTCTGATCATGTGAGGCTGATTTTTCTTTATCATTTCTCTCCTTTTCACGAAAACCAGATTTTTCTTTGCCAATACTCTTCTTTTCATGTGACTCACATTCTTCTTTATCATCACTCTCTTTTACACCACTAGGAACACTGGACGATTGATTCTCCATCACTTTCCTCACACTTCCATTCCTTTATCTTCAGGTAAATCTGCTAATTCCTTAGTAGTAGGATTTCCATCATTTACACGCTGCTCCTCAATTTCTTCCGCACTGGGACGATTGCTATTGCCGAAAGCCCGGTCTGTGTTATGCTGTTTCAGATATTTTCCCATCTAATTTTCCCCTTACTGAAAACTAGATTGCTATTGAGCTTTTTGCTTCCTATCCTGAGCTCCTGAAAGCTTCTTTGGGGGCATCTTTTATTTTCTACAAGGGAAAACAGACAGTATTAGGATGAGAAAGTCTATGTTCTGCAGTTTTAGAAAGTCATCAAACATTACATGTTAAGCATGGCAAAAGAATTAACAGTATTTCTTTTATGTTGTGTAGCTAGGAGTTCAATAGATATCTCTGGTGTCTCATTAAAGAGGTCCTTTGTTAGTCGCTACTTACAGTCTTCAGGTCTTAAAATACAAGTACATTTTCACAATTACACAATAAAACAAGGTTCACGATATCACAGCTGGGCTCTCACTTCATTTCACTTCATTCTTATAGTTCATTGACTGACTGGCAATGCGCTGCCCCTTATATACCCATGAGGGTATAGCTGACAATATTCTAGGAGGTTCAAGGAAAATGTAGTGCTCAGAAAAAATCTGGAAGGTTCCACAAGATTCTACAAAAGTCCAGAACATTCTAAGAGGTTAGTGAAAAAAGAATCCACGTACGTAATACCTCAAACATTTTATTTTCCCTTTTGACGCTAACAACAAAAACAGCTCCCCAAGCCTGGCACCACAGGTGGTTGCCTGCCCCTAACTCAGCCCTGGAGGGGAAGACTGTGTCCAGGACCTGGGTAGGACTGGGGGATAGTGACGTGGAACCAAGATGGTGATGAAGGTGGGGAATTGGGATGTGGATCCAAGGAGATGCTGGGCTGGGGAGCTGAAGGGGTGTGGATGGAAGAGCCTGTGACTGGGATGAGGACCCAAGTAAGGGTGAGGGGAGAGACTGGGACAAGGACAGGCTGGGCAGAAGCCTCAGGTTTGACTGTGGCAGGAACAGAAGGGTCTGTAAGCACTAGATACAAGGCCCTCAGAACCCGAAATAGAATCCAGGATTCCTGAGTTTCAACATTGATCTGCTGGCATCAAACAACTGTGAAATCCACTGGAAAATGTGTGCCTCATTCTCCTCCTCCCTGCACTCCCCACCTCCCCCGTCTAGTGGCTGGTCCACACAGAGGATAACAGACAACTACTGCTATCAATTACTCTGTTACCACAGGTGGCCACTACTTGTATATTTCCATAAGTCCTGAGCACTCACAACTGCAACTGAAATCAATTGGAGCTGTGCTTTGGACATAAAACATGCTATCAAAGTGCTAAGTACTCTGAAAAATCAGGCCTTGGGAATCTCAAGTGGGCACTTGAGATTAATGGACATCTTTGATAATTTTGGCCTTAATGGCTCTGGACCTCAGTTCTCATCTGTAAAATGGTGATAATACCATCACCTAATTTCACATGGTTGTTGTGAAGAGAAAGTAGCTAATGTCTGTGATGCACTCAGATACGATAAGAACACCATAAACACCCAGGAGGAAATTAATATTGCTTTATTCAGTGCAAGGTTTGTATGGTATGCAATAAATAGGCTACACGCTGAATGAAGACAATAAAAAGAAATATTGAATAACTACCAATTCACTGAATGAGGCTGGGATCCTGAATGAAGCTGGGGAAAAAACTAGTCCCCATGCCCCTGCTGCTACCCAGCTCTCTCTCTTGTCCCCTCTGCATTCAAATCTCCACACTGCCTGTGCTCAATAGGGGATCACAGAGAGCACAGGAGAAAGTAAATAAAAGCAGGCTCCTGAATGTAAATAGCAGTATAACAAAAGGAGAAGCTGGAATGCATCTTAGCAAGGCAGGTGTGTGTCTGAGAGAGTGGAAGAAAAGCTTCTAAAGTGGAGCCATGAAATAGGAGAAAATGTAGATGAAATAATTTAAAATGAGATTGGGAAAGCCCTGGAAAATATGCTGTAAGCGACAATACATTGGCAGGGAGAGGGGCTGCACAACAGGACATAACAGACAAACATTTCAGTAGGCATATCCAAATGCAGCGACAAAATGTGTAGGTACTTTCATTTGCCTATGGTTTGTGCTTGCAAATGTAGGTTTTTGGGTGTGCAGATTGTGGCAACTGTAATTTTGTGGCAAAAATAATTTTGCAGACATATTTGCTGACCCCCAACTAAAAATTTCTTGTTTGGTTCTTGTCCAGTGCTTCTCCAGCATCTGTAGGCTGCTGATGTTATTCTATAATCCTCACCTGATGCTTTCTAAAAAAAGGTTTATATCATTCAGACACATAGGTCCCAGTTCTGCTCTCAGTTACACTGGGGTAGTTAAATGTTGTTACCCCAGGTTGACAGCAGTATAAAATGAGATCAGAATGTCCTGAACAGTAACCAACTTCTGCTCCCAACCCCACAAAATGAGCCACCTTCCACTGCAGTCAGGCAACAGGGGGACCTGGGATTCTAATCCAGATGGTGATCTCTAACCTGGCTCTTGATATGTTGTGCAGAGGGAGAACTGTTCCATTTTCCAGAAACTGTAAATGCATTTTTCCAAAAGGAGCCCCTCCTTTTCTCTTTTCATCTCTTTCTCAGTCAGTGCTACACCAAGACCTCCTCCCAATCAGGCAGAGAAACTGCTCCTGAGAAAAGAGAGAATCCTCCCCTCTGCTTACAGCTGCTGCCCCCTGAATGACATGCACCGTCTGTTCTGAAAGCTGCAGAAAGCCAGTGGCCCAGGCCAGTGCATAGAGGCGCCTGGCGCCTGAAAACCGAGTCCCTCCCTGTCTCAGTCTTCCTCCTTTTGGTTATGGCTTGTGGAGGGGGCAGGGAGGAGCGAGCAGGAGATGAGGGAAGGTACATTTCTTCCAGTTCACATCCTCTTCTGGGACTTTAGTTCATAAAACCAGATGATGTATTTGTTTTGGAAAGACGTCAGCTATTTACAGCTCCTGTTCCATTTGGGGTGAAGGCCCAAAGCCCCACAGGAACTGCATACATACAGATAGACAGTGATCTAGAGGCAGATTTGGTGTCCCCTCGTTACAGTCAAGCCTACTGTATTCTAGTGTCAGAGAGTCCTCTGAAAAAGCTGTGCGCCTGCAGTCACGTGCAGCTATCATGCTCTGCTTCCTCCCTGTGCACACCGGGACCTGCACTCTCCTGTTTTGAAAACAGGCCTTGTAACACTTTCAGATCTATCCCATAAGAATCCCTGTAAAAACCAGAATATCTTTTTGAGCCTTTGCCAACATAAACTGGAGTATTTTTCTGGCCCCTAAAGCAAAATTTCAACAGGATTCTCCTCATAAAAATACATTGACTAGAACAGAGGCTTTATGATTACAAGTTAGGCTCAGAGAGTGGTGAATTTTATGAGCAGCATTAAAACAAAAAGGGCATATTAGCCACCTCTTGAACAAATGTTTTGACACCCAAGAAATATAACCTAGGGGGGGTTGGTTTGCATAGATTAAAATAAAGATCCAATACAACTTTGTTTTGTTTTTAAAGTAAAACTCTACCAGTCTAAAAGGACTAGGCGATATCACTATTTACACAAAAACCAGATGGATATTCTCAATAGGCCTGAATCTCCACTGCCTTTCAAATGGGGTAGTCATGTATGGGCCTGAGTCTTCACTCACGTAAATCAGCATAACTTCACTGACTTAAATGGAGCTCTGCCAGTTTATACCAGCTGATGATCTGGCCCTTATATATTTGCACATTGATTGTAAATGCCATTGTTCTGATTTGGTGGTGTACTACACCCACTTTGCATTGTGCATGGATGTAAATAACTTTACAAGAAGCAGGGCAGTGGAGAATCAGGTCCACTATGTTTATATAAATAAATAACAATAATTTTCTGGACAGGCTTACAAGAGGTCAGCTACTGAAAAGTCACTGAAAGATGGAGGGCTCTCACCTGAGATAAATCCTCTCCTTTTTAAGCTACTTTTGAACCCAGATCTATCAGTTATTTCTATGTATGTATTTTTTCTCTTTTTCACCCCGGTAAACTCAGTGAATTTACCAGATTCCAGCTGTGTGGACTGTGTTTTCAATTTGAAGTTGTAGTTCTTTGAGGATAATTTCTATGACATAAGTGCAAAGCTAACCAAGTACACAGTTCTTAAAAAAAATCTGTAATAGCAACTTTCATCAACTCCCCATAGACCATACCTAGCACTACAAAAATCACATTCCTTTTGAGTTATGGATAAGGTGTTAATATTCTTGGCTGAGTGGAAACCCAGCAAATACCTTTGATATCTACATTGGCTGAGTTTCTTGTTGGATTTGCCAAGCATTCTTCCTATGTCAAGCTCTAGGATTTATATGCTGGGAAACACATAATATTTTGAGGTTGTAGAATTAACCAGTTTTGCACAAAGTGCACTAATTACATAATGGTAATTTTTCAGTGAATTTAGTGCTTATGGAAAACGCTAATGACAGCACTGGAAATGGAATGCCTCTATTTATCCGTAGAATTTGTACAGGGTGTGCAAGGCAAGTTTCCCCACCCTAATGTGATACTGTGCTTCAACCCTGACCTGGAGGGCTCAGCTGGAAGTTGAATGGCTAATTGGATTTTTATGTCTACTTTGCTAACAAGTGTGTCAAGCATTTGTGGTGGTGGGTTTCTTTGGGTGTTTTTTTTTCTCCTCCATATTAGATGCTTGGTTAAAAATGTGGTTTTCAAAAGCTTTAAACAATTAAATAGCACAAAAACTTTACATCTTAAACTAGAACACTCCCCATTTCTCTTCCCTTGATCAACTCAAACCAAAATTCCATTTATTTTAGTAACCTAACTCGGGTGGGGACTTGTTGTGACATGGCCACCCGACCACTCAGAACTACACTAACGTCGCCAGTGCAATGTTGCCAACCCCAAATGTTAAAAAATCCCCTCAAAAATGAGACTGACTTAAAAATTATGGGATTTTTTTAAAAAATAAAATTGGGGGGAGGGGCTCTCTTTAATTGCCTTTTAGTTTTTGAGTCTCCAGAGAGCGCTTGGGACACATTTTCAAGCATTGCTCTGCAACCATGAAGGATAGAACCTAAAAACAAACAAACAAAAAAATAGCTGAGATTCTTGCATAATCATACTTCTCCAGTAGTTTTAAGAAAAATGTTGACAGTCTCAAAACTCGGGTAGTGCTGTCCCAAAAGGATGGGTAGATGGCCTTAACTGCCTCATTACCTGTTAAGTTCACTCCCTCTGGGGTACCTAGCATTGGCCACTGGCCATTCTTATGTTCCTGCAAAATGACTGACTGAGGACTCCTGCTTTATGCATGGCAGCATGTTCCCTGCTGGTGTGGAGGTAGTCAACACCAATTAGGAGTGGCAGTTGGGGTTGGTTTGTTTTTTTGGTTCACTGATTGGAGATTGGGAAACAAGCAGGGAGAACTGGAAGTCCTGGCACAGTCAGGGAACTATGATGTGATTGGAATAACAGAGACTTGGTGGGACAACTCACATGACTGGAGTACTGTCATGGATGGATATAAACTGTTCAGGAAGGACAGGCAGGGCAGAAAAGGTGGGGGAGTTGCGTTGTATGTAAGAGAGAAGTATGACTGCTCAGAGTTCCGGTATGATACTGCAGAAAAACCTGAGAGTCTCTGGATAAAGTTGAGAAGTGGGAGCAACAAGGGTGATGTTGTGGTTGGAGTCTGCTATAGACCACCAGACCAGGGGGATGAGGTGGACGAGGCTTTCTTCTGGCAACTAGCAGAAATTGCTAGATCACAGGCCCTGGTTCTCATGGGAGACTTTAATCACCCTGATATCTGCTGGGAGAGCAATACAGCGGTGCACAGGCAATCCAGGAAATTTTTGGAAAGTGTAGGGGACAATTTCCTGGTGCAAGTGCTGGAGGAACCAACTAGGGGCAAAGCTTTTCTTGACCTGCTGCTCACAAACAGGGAAGAACTAGTAGGGGAAGCAAAAGTGGATGGGAACCTGGGAGGCAGTGACCATGAGATGGTCGAGTTCAGGATCCTGACACAAGGAAGAAAGGAGAGCAGCAGAATACGGACCCTGGACTTCAGAAAAGCAGACTTTGACTCCCTCAGGGAACAGATGGGCAGGATCCCCTGGGAGAATAACATGAAGGGCAAAGGGGTCCAGGAGAGCTGGCTGTATTTTAAAGAATCCTTATTGAGGTTGCAGGAACAAACCATCCCGATGTGTAGAAAGAATAGTAAATATGGCAGGCGACCAGCTTGGCTAAACAGTGAAATCCTTGCTGATCTTAAATGCAAAAAAGAGGCTTATAAGAAGTGGAAGATTGGACAAATGACCAGGGAGGAGTATAAAAATATTGCTCAGGCGTGCAGGAGTGAAATCAGGAAGGCCAAATCACACTTGGAGTTGCAGTTAGCAAGAGATGTTAAGAGTAACAAGAAGGGTTTCTTCAGGTATGTTAGCAACAAGAAGAAAATCAAGGAAAGTGTGGGCCCCTTACTGAATGAGGGAGGCAACCTAGTGACAGAGGATGTGGAAAAAGCTAATGTACTCAATGATTTTTTTGCCTCTGTCTTCACGCACAAGGTCAGCTCCCAGATTGCTGCACTGGGCAGTACAGCATGGGGAGAAGGTGACCAACCCTCTGTGGAGAAAGAAGTGGTTCAGGACTATTTAGAAAAACTGGACGTGCACAAGTCCATGGGGCCGGATGCGCTGCATCCGAGGGTGCTAAAAGAGTTGGCGGGTGAGATTGCAGAGCCATTAGCCATTATTTTTGAAAACTCATGGCGATCGGGGGAGGTCCCAGATGACTGGAAAAAGGCTAATGTAGTGCCCATCTTTAAAAAAGGGAAGAAGGAGGATCCGGGGAACTACAGGCCAGTCAGCCTCACCTCAGTCCCTGGAAAAATCATGGAGCAGGTCCTCAAGGAATCAATTATGAAACATTTAGAGGAGAGGAAAGTGATCAGGAACAGTCAGCATGGATTCACGAAGGGGAAGTCGTGCCTGACTAACCTAATTGCCTTCTATGATGAGATAACTGGCTCTGTGGATGAGGGGAAAGCAGTGGATGTGTTATTTCTTGACTTTAGCAAAGCTTTTGATACGGTCTCCCACAGTATTCTTGCCACCAAGTTAAAGAAGTATGGGCTGGATGAATGGACTGTAAGGTGGATAGAAAGCTGGCTAGATCGTCGGGCTCAACGGGTAGTGATCAATGGCTCCATGTCTAGTTGGCAGCCGGTTTCAAGTGGAGTGCCCCAAGGGTCGGTCCTGGGGCCGGTTTTGTTTAATATCTTTATTAATGATCTGGAGGATGGTGTGGACTGCACTCTCAGCAAGTTTGCAGATGACACTAAACTAGGAGGCGTGGTAGATACACTAGAGGGTAGGGATCGGATACAGAGGGACCTAGACAAATTAGAGGATTGGGCAGAAAAAAACCTGATGAGGTTCAACAAGGACAAGTGCAGAGTCCTGCACTTAGGACGGAAGAATCCCATGCACTGCTACAGACTAGGGACCGAATGGCTAGGTAGCAGTTCTGCTGAAAAGGACCTAGGGGTCACAGTGGACGAGAAGCTGGATATGAGTCAACAGTGTGCTCTTGTTGCCAAGAAGGCTAACGGCATTTTGGGCTGTATAAGTAGGGGCATTGCCAGCAGATCGAGGAACGTGATTGTTCCCCTTTATTCGACATTGGTGAGGCCTCATCTGGAATACTGTGTCCAGTTTTGGGCCCCACACTACAAGAAGGATGTGGAAAAATTGGAGAGAGTCCAGCGGAGGGCAACAAAAATGATTAGGGGTCTGGAGCACATGACTTATGAGGAGAGGCTGAGAGAACTGGGATTGTTTAGTCTCCAGAAGAGAAGAATGAGGGGGGATTTGATAGCAGCCTTCAACTACCTGAAGGGGGGTTCCAAAGAGGATGGAGCTCGGCTGTTCTCAGTGGTGGCAGATGACAGAACAAGGAGCAATGGTCTCAAGTTGCAGTGGGGGAGGTCCAGGTTGGATATCAGGAAAAACTATTTCACTAGGAGGGTGGTGAAACACTGGAATGCGTTACCTAGGGAGGTGGTGGAGTCTCCTTCCTTGGAGGTTTTTAAGGCCCGGCTTGACAAAGCCCTGGCTGGGATGATTTAGCTGGGAATTGGTCCTGCTTTGAGCAGGGGGTTGGACTAGATGACCTCTTGAGGTCCCTTCCAACTCTGATATTCTATGATTCTATGATTCTATGATTTGGTGGGGGGGGGGATTACTAATATAATCCCCCAAAGTGTTAGTGTGAATTTTTAAAAATTAGAGATATGGAAACTTTAATTATGATAACAAGCTCAGGAAATTATTTTTGTTGGAAAACTACAGTGCAAGGCCAACAGCATATTGGGCTGAATTAGTAGGAGCATTGCCAGCAGATGGAGGGAAGTGATTATTTCCCTCTATTCGGCACTGGTGAGGCCACATCTGGAGTATTGCATCCAGTTTTGGTCCCCCCACTACAGAAAGGATGTGGACAAATTGGAGAGAGTCCAGCGAAGGGCAACGAAAATGATTAGGGGCTGGGACTCATGATTTATGAGGAGAGGCTGAGGGAACTGGAGTTATTTAGTCTGCAGAAGAGAAGAGTGGGGGGGATTTGATAACAGCCTTCAACTACCTGAAGTGGGGGTTCCAGAGAAGATGGAACTAGGCTGTTCTCAGTGGTGGCAGATGACAGAACAAGGAGTAATGGTCTCAAGTTGCAGTGGGGGAGGTCTAGGTTGGATATTAGGAAACACTATTTCACTAGGAGGGTGGTGAAGCACTGGAATGGGTTACCTAGGGAGGTGGTGGACAAAGCCCTGGCTGGGATGATTTAGTTGGTTTTGGTCCTGCTTTGAGCAGGGGGTTGGACTAGATGACCTCCTGAGGTCTCTTCCAACCCTAATATTCTAGGATTCTTTTATATTGATAGGGTCCCATTCATTCTAGTATAAATACCCTGTGGCAGGCTCCAGGAAACAATCTGCATGAAAGCGAGCAGTGCAGACCCAGTTGCAGATGCTGTGGCTTGAGGAAGATGTGACCCTTTTTCAGGAATGCAATTATTTCAGAAAACAGCTTCTTCCAAGAAGTTCAGAGATTTAGAGTTTTCAAAACATTGCTCATATCAGGGAAAAAGACAGCATTTCGTCTCCTGACATTCCCCAGGGGTCTTTTGTATCCCGCTGCGGTGGGGATTTCATACAAAGTATGAAATTAATGAAAATACATATTTAGATAATGGAAAATAACACAAACCAGTCCTGTATTTGTTTGGAGAGGAGCACTGAGGTTTATTGTGCTAATAGGTATCTAGGCATTCTTTCAAACACCGCAGTCTTTATGCACACATAAATACTAATTTTGGAATGGGTGCTCTGTGCACAGTTACATCTGACCCCTGTGAGAGCAGACAAGTGTGGGAGGGCTCAAGAAGATTGCCTTCCCATTGTTTCTCCCCTTCACAAAGATAGCTCCCTACTAGTATAATGACACACCCCATGGGTCACAAGCATGACCTTCTGCACCAAAAGCACAGGCCTCAACCAAAAGAGCTAAGGGAGTAACAGCTATTAGGAGGCAGCAGTGGTCTGTTGCTCTCTATGTGGACTAGCTACAAGAGGAAAATGTGACATACTTTTGCCTAGTGTGTTATAATAGTGTCCTCTGGGCATTAGCCACCCTAAAGTGGATAGGAAATACGGGAGAAGAAAGAGGACCATGACCTTGTCCTTGTTCTACACTGTTAGCATCCAACAGGGCGGTGCGCTTTCTCTGCCCTTTGGTGCGCTCCAGATGTCATTGTGCCTCCCAGAGCTCTCTATGCCTCTAAATGCCCCCCAATATATGCTAGCCCTTAATGTGCACAGGAGCTACGAATGCTGATCAACAATCATGCCATGCAGACAACTTCCAATGAAGCCAAGGAGAATTTGGCATGAGACAGGATTGAGTAGGAATAGCATGTAAATAGCCTTAGGAAATTTATATTTTTTGAGTGGTTGCTATGTGACTACTTTTCAAAGTGAACTGTCTCAGCTTTTTATAGTCCTCCCCCTCCCATCTATCGAAGAACGCCATTGTGAGCTAATCTCTCATATCTGTAAGAGAAGACTGATTCTTTTTTAATTTCTGGAAGAAAAAAAACCCACTGAAAATATGCCAAGATTCAGACAAGAGTGGGATTTTTAAATAGCTGTTATAAACCTCTTAAAATAGGGGTTTATATTGGACCAGACAGACCCTTAGTGGCATTGCCAGTTGTCACTAAAGTGTATGTAAGACAAAGGAAAGAATTTTTCTGACTTTTTTATTTTTATGAAAAACAGCTTATTCTCTGACAGCAGCTAGGGGAGTTGACATGGAGGGAACCGTTCTTGTCATACACTTCTCTGAATTGGGCTGAGGATCTGACTGCAGTCGTTGTTGAAGTGGAATTTAAAAACACAATGTACGAATACATCCCTGCCTTGAAAAAACAGAATTGAAATATTACTAGACAGTTTCCAAAGAGGAAAGTCTCCATTTTTAGCTGGATGTGGCCCCACCCTGTATGTATCATTGTTTATTTGTAAGCTTGTTTCCTTTTCTTCTTATCAGAATCTTTCAGCTGTAAATTAAAATAAAGATCCAAGCTATGACGCAGTTACAGGGCTCTTGACTAAGTGATGTGAGGAGTTCTTCATGCAGAGCTTTGAAGCAGGTTTCATTAGATTAATAGTTGGATAATTAGTGACAAAAGATTTCTATGGTTTTGTGGGATAGTTTAATCTTGGTGTAACTCCACTGAAGACAGTGGAATTAGACCAAGGATGAAGTAGGCCCAGTTTACAGTAAATAATTTTTATATATTGCATTGCTAGAACACCCTTCATGCTTTGGACGTGAAAGTGATGTACAAATGACGACCACCCCCACGCTCACCTTGAGCAGAGATGATTCTGTACTCATGGTTTGTGGCTGGGGTGTAGGTAGGCATCAGGATTGTTTCCTTTCCCTAACCCCATAGACCTCTTCTTTTGGTGAATCCAGGGGGTATAAGATCTACATATTTGGAGGTAGTGGGGAGGGCAAAAGCTAGGGGCAGGAGGGTGCAAGCTAGGAGCTTGGCCAAGCTCTGCCAGATCTCACAGCCGAGCATATGGGCCTAAGAAGGATCCATTATTGAAGTCTACCGTTTGTGCCCTCTGGGGTTTGTAACTCTCCTGCACCCACCAAGCTAATAAATGGGTTGAGGGGGATTCTGAGACTAACCAGCTCTTGGGGAGTCAGGCTCCTGCAGAATCTGTGCTGTGCAGGGTAGTACAAGTGAGGGGTTGGTTGGCAAAAGAGCTTCCATTAGTCTCCTGGGGTATGTATGGTTCTCGGGGCTCTGTACATTTGAAGGTTGGAACCTTCAGCTTCTGTGAGTGGGATCAAACTCCTGCACCTGACAGGAGACTTTGTAGGCTACAACTCACTGTGTGCCCACTCCCCGATGTGGGTTGTGTAACAGGCTGACAGTGTTTGCCTGATACATTGCACTTTGGTAGCAGATGTTCAAAAGGATAAATGGGTTCTGCTTACTCACTGAAGCAGTGGCTTGATTACTCCACTTGGATATATGGTAAGTGGGCATGACTTGTGGGGGCGGAGAGGATCTAGGGTGTGGGCAGAGCAATTCTGAGCAAGGTACTCTATGAGCAGCCAAGTGTGGAAGAGAAGATTAGAGCTAAACTTTGTTATCTTATTGTTGAATTCTTGATTAATAAAGGCAAACCCCAGTAAAGGGTCAAATTTGTATTTATCTAGTGCACAGGAATCTGCTTACAATACAGCACAATGGAAGCACAGCCACCTCTGGGGGGGAGGCTGGCAATCAACCTATGCCCAACAGTGCAGGAGAGGAAACTTGGACTGAAGATGCTGGGGTCAACCATTAGACTTACTGAAAATGCCATAATGGGATCTTCAAACCCTTCATTTTTTAAGAGTAACCTCGCTCAGACTCAGTGATCACAGATAAAGGTGGAATCGTTTGAAGGAATCATAGGACTGGAAGGGACTGTGAGAGGTCATCTAGTCTAGTCTAGTCTACTGCACTCATGGCAGGACTAAGTATTATCTAGACCATCCCTGACAGGTGATTGTCTAACTTGCTCTTAAAAATCTCCAATGATGGAGATTCCAGAACCTCCCTACGCAATTTATTCCAGTGCTTAACCACCCTGACAGTTAGGAAGTTTTTCCTAATGTCCAACCTAAATTTCCCTTGCTGCAATTTACACCCATTGCTTCTTGTCCTATCCTCAGAGGTTAAGAAGAACAATTTCTCTCCCTCCTCCTTGTAACAACCTTTTATGTACTTAATAACTGTTATCATGTCCCCTCTCAGTCTTCTCTTTTCCAGACTAAATGGTAAGCATTTGCTCAATATACCCGACAACTTGGCCAACACAAGCAAAGCGTAAGCAGACATACAAGTTGAAAATAATTCACAAATTGACCCTGTTATTGACCATGAGATTAAAAAGTCTGTTACAGACAATCCAGAGGGTTTGCAATATAGCAGATCAGGAAAATTGCTGAAATGCCCTAAGAGACTGATTGAGATGTATTATGGTTGTATTTGAGCAATGTGAAGGGTTGTTAAGTCAGTTATTGTATTTGTAATAGTTTATTAGTTTAATTTAATAGTGGTTTTTTTTTAGTTTAGTCAGGAAATTTAGAAAGGGATCTAGAAAAGGGAAGTTGTAACATAGAGTAAGCCCTCCAGGGAGTATAGAGATGCCAAATTTCCTGAACACTCCAGGTGCAAACTCTGGTTTCAGGTGACACATTTCCTGCTGAGGCAGAAACAAAGAAGCCCAGGACAGGACAGTTGCAGGCTGCAGCTACACAGAGGAGTAGTAAGTTTTGTTAACTCATTTCTGTGCATAGCTCCTGTTCATGATAAAGGATTTATCTTGACACCTGTTTGATCATCAGTAAGATACTTCAAGGGCCATCCCCACGGAGCTCTGTGCCTCCAAACTGGCTGCCAAACATTTGCAGCCTCTTCTGGCCATCCATCAGCATAAGTCCTGCAGAAGTATCCTACACAGGCTGTACTGTTGACCTCTCCTCATATGAGGTTAGTTGATAGCAATGAGGTGATAAACTATTAATGTATCCCAAAAATTCCATGAGATTATTATGGAGGACAATGCCACAGCTGCAGAAGTTAAAGAAACATTGCAGTCCTGTGACTAAGAGAGAATCTGGTGCACCATTAGAATTATGCATCAGAATATGTCAATATTCACACAGAGCAAAGAGGACCTCAGCTTTGAAAGCACCATCCAGTGATCCATGTACAGTGAACACCTTGGAATTCCATCGATCTACTTGGAGAATATAAAGGGCTGAGTCAACCCGGTAAGGACGTGAATCTATGGTTCCTGGGACTCTAGACTGAGTGACTATGAAGGTGTTTCATAGATTTTAAGGCGAGAAAAAAACATTATGATCATCTAGTCTGGACTCCTGCATAACATAGGCCATACAACCTCATCCAGTAATTTCTGCATCAACTTCGTAACTTCTGTTTGAGCTATAGTGTATCTTTTAGAAAGACATCCAGTTTTGATTTAAAGACTTCAGATGATGGAGCATCTACCACATCCCTAACTAGGTTGTTCTAATGGTTAATTACCTCACTATTAAAAAGTTGTACCTTATTTCTAGTCTGAATTTATTTAGCTTCAGCTTCCCAACACTGGATCTCATTAGGCCTTTTTGTGATAGATTAAAGAGACTTCTACTATCAGAAATGTCTTCCCTCTATAGATACTTGTAGACTGAAGCAAGTCACCTCTTTACCTTCTCTTAGATAAATGAAATAGATTGAGCTGCTTAAGCCTCTCACAGTAAGGCATGCTTTCCAGACCTCAAAATCATTTTTGTCTTTTCAGAACCCTTTCCAATTTTGCAACATCCTTTTTGAAATGTGGACACCAGAACTGGACACAGTATTCCAGTAATAGTCTCATTCGTGTCGTATACAGAAGTAATACCATCTCCTTATACTGAAAAACATGTGGAGAGTGAGGGATGGAACTGACCCTGATTCTTTCCTTTATTAAGTTGCAAGTGCTGACAAGGTTTGTGAAAATACTGTGATTTGTGATACATTGTGATTTTCCTACCTAAAATAATGGGGACAAATTCACTGCTGTATTAGGTCAGCACTGCTCCTTTGATTCCACTGCTTATGGCAGTGATTATTTAGGCCCAGGGGCAGTGTTCCCTCTAATTTTTCCCACCCATGTGCAGAATGAATTTTGTTCTATGTACCAATATGGAGGTGATATGTGACACATCACCTCCATATTGGTGGACATAACAAAATTCATGTGGCGTGGTGGGGCCAAGGAGTTCAGAGTGTGGGACAGAGGGTTGGGGTGCAGGGGGGTGAGGGCTCCAGATGGAGGTGCGGGCTCTGGGGTGGTGCCGGGGATGAATGGCTCACGGGTGGGGCAGAGGGTTTGGGTGTGTGGGGGAGTGAGGGCTCTGGCTGGGGGTGCAGACTATGGGGTGGGACTGGGAGTCAGGGGGTTGGGGTGCAGTGAGGCTCCCCGGGGCTACAGTGGGGAGAGAGGACTACCCCCAGCAGCACCTGGGCTGGGGGGGGAAAGGCACCTCTCCCCCGGCCGCAGCAGGCCTGGGTTGGGGGGGGGGGTCAGGGCTGGGGGAGGGGCGTCTGTCACCCTAAGGAATGGTTCGTAGGCGGCCTTTGTTATGTGGAAACGTTCTGCAAATCAGGACTCATGTGCCAATAGAGACAACAGTTTTTCCCCTTGTTGATTTTATACCAATTAATACCCATCACATTTTACACTCTCACAGCTGTCCGATTAACATGCATGGATGCACGTTAGCCATCGTTTGCACACCAGGACATGAATTGGAGGCCCCATAATTAGAGAAATCTGCTATCACTTTAAGAATATCACAGATTCTGAAGTTTGTTCCAATTGCTTTGCTAGCACTGGCTCTCATAAAACAGTTTATTCCAATCAGGGAAGCATCTAATGTGGCTTCATAAACCAATTTGTTCAAGGTAGTGAGTAAATAATATCAGACATATGCATTTCTCATCCTTGGGAAGAACAGGCAAGCTCACTGTAAGCAGGGCACACACAGTCTGACCAAATCACAAACCGTCATCTTCCCTGTGGGTAATTGAGGGATTTATGAGTTATTGACATCACTACCACTGTCGTCCTGTCTTCCTGACAGTATAGCCTAGTGATGATGTGAATCATGAGCCATGGAAAATGGCAGAAGTGAGGCACTTCTAGCTATATAAAGGAAACTTTTATCATCCCAGCTGGATCTGGTCCTCACTATGGAATTGCTTTTCCTGGCAATCACTGAACTAGATTGTGGCTTGGCATGTGTGACCACAGGAAGGAGTTAAGGAGCTATAAAGCAACCCCTTACTCTGTTGTGCTAGCTATCCAGATTGCAGGTAGCAGGATAGGGAGTAAAGCAGCTTCTGTGGGGCTGCTGCATTCCCCCAATGTTCAATTGGAAGAGAGAGGACAGGATGGGGTGCGTGATATACCTATCTCATAGATCTGGAAAAGACCCTGAAAGGTCATTGAGTCCAGCCCGCTGCCTTCGCTAGCAGGATCAAGTACTGATTTTGCCCCAGATCCCTAAGTGGCCCCCTCAAGGATTGAACTCACAACCCTGGGTTTAGCAGGCCAATTCTCAAACCACTGAGCTCTCTCTCCCCCAGAAAGTGTTAGCTAATGTAGCTATACTGGTACTCTGGGGGAAGTATGCCGCACCAGTACAGACCAGGTATAAACCTGGTGCAGACTTCTTCCTCCTAGAAGCAAGGGGGACCTTGAAGAAAACTGAATCACAGTCTGCCTTCTGATCTGCTCCGGTCACTACAACAATGTGCTACCACTTGCTCAGGGCTCATGGCAAAACCATGACTGAGCCCATAGTGAGTGCAAAGGGATCTATTTCCAGACATCCAGGTTGCTGTTGAAAACTATCCATTTTGAGGAGCTAACCACTGACTGGCATTGGTTAGGTGCCGCACATTGCATTTGTTTTAGCATTTTGGCTAACCCTAAAATATACCCTTACTAACTGGACAGTGTGTTGCAGGTAGAGTTACTTCATTAGCAGAAGCACCAAGAGCCCTGAAAACTTGTAACGGTGGAGTGCAAACACATGAGGCTGAAACCTCTTTTGCCTGAGTTTTGATTATAACCCCTCATATGCGCCATGCTGGTTTCCCCCCTCCTTTTTAAGAAATGGAAATGACTGAATTTAATGCTGGTTAAAGATGCTGGCCTGACAGCCTTGGAGGTTGAAGTTCAGAATATGCTGTGGCAGTCCAGACTTCCCCTCTCCTTCGCCAATGTGCCTCAGTCCTACTCTGAAGGGAGCACTCTAGGAGCAAGAGACTAGTTCAGTCACTGGCCTCCCTGCTCAGACTGCCTATAATGCTACTAATTAATGCCAATAGTGATGGTGCACACTGTGACATGTACACCTGGGTGCTAGGAACTGGTCTGTGGCCATCAGCCTATTTCACACAAACCACCAACTAGTAACAGCTTCCATCTACTTTTTATTTAAGCCAGGTTAGAATCTTTTTCCTAGAGGTGAAAGGCTTTAGAGCCCATTACCAATCCCCTGAGCCTTCTAATTGCTGAAACGTAATGAAAAGTGATCTCAGTGTAAGGACCATGCAAGCAAGAGAAATACAGAATACGCAATAGTATTTATCATGAGCTTATTAAAGTATATTTTTATTGTTGGCTTACACTGCACTCATAAGAGTAACAAATATAAGGCATCTGCATGCCCAAAAGCATAATGTACAGCTATGCATCAGGTAGTCACCATTTCTATTATTTGCGAATTTACTTTTTCCTTTTGGGTCACATGTCTGGAATAAGGTACGGCTAGTACATTTTCAGTCATAATAAATAAATACAGAAATATACAGAACAAAAAAGAACAACAAATCCTGAGGACAAATCCCACCAAACAACGTTCTCAAGGGACTTCCCTTTGTCACCTTTTTTGACATTTAGAGTCTTTTACTGTTCCATTTTATACTGTATTGCCTGTATGTATGTTTTCTCCTTGACTGTTCAGCTGTATATTCCAAAAGAGAAGACCATGCTGAATAAGATTCCTGAGATTTAACCGGAAATGCATAGATCGTTTTCCCTATTATCACTGTGAGCCTGATCCAAAGCCCAGTGAAGTCAGTGGGAATCTTTTAATAGGTTTTAGATCAGGCCCTATGTGCCATACATATGAGAACTGATTTGCGTGTGCTGGGAACATAGAAAATTCTATTCCGTTATTTTCCTCTTTTAAAAGGGGATATGGTCTGTACCAGGTTCCTTTTTAAAATTGTTTTTACAAAGTATATCCTAAGTACAATTTCCTCTGCTGTACACATAGCTGGTGTTTGTTTCAATATTCTTTCAACAATGTTTATAATGCTGGGGGCAGAGACATAATATGTTCCTATGAACTCTTTCTTTTACTCTCTTCAGCAATCTTTGGCCAGATTCTGATCTCAGATACTTCTGGAGTAACACCACTGAAGTGAAGTTGATAGATTTACTTCAGATTTGCATGGGTGTAACTGAGTTAAGAACTTGGCTCCTAAAAGTCAACCTTGTCCTGTCCTAGTCTCCATGGACAGGACAAGGTTGGAATGTTTACATGATCATGTATTAGATTGTTATAAGCTGTGTTTGCATACATATAAATAATTTCTTACATATAGTGCTATATATTTTTAGTCATTCCTTTAATTCTAACTGCATATTTTACATTTCCCCACATCGGGGAAACATCTTTTATGTAACCCAGTCTTTTGGTTTTACTCAATATTGGATCAAACCCCTAGATCTAATCACCTCCAATCTATAGGAAATGTCTGTAAATGGAGCCCATCACAAACGCAATATATATTTTAAATAACCATATGAAATCTTCAAGTGAGTTTCAGACACTTGATGTACAAGTGAAATCCACAAATGCTCCCTCACCATCCCGCACACCTGATTTCCCATCTTGAAATACTGGTGTCAGATTCTTTCATCATGTACAAAAGCCACTTTTCTATTCTAAGCTTCCATTTACTGGAGATAATTGAACCACTCTAATGCATTGATCTGTAAAGTGCTTTGCAATATCTTCGGTATGAAAGGAGGCAAAAACCAAATTCTGATCTATAAACTACTAAAAAAGTTCATCTCTTTGGTGAGAGAATAATGATTCTCTCACCAAATCTCAGTTTTCTTGCCAGTGTCTTACACATGGTAACACATGGGGGCTGGAAGGATTTTTGGGACTGGAAAAAACATCAGAGACTAAGCTGGCTGAGAACCCCCAATTGACAAGATATCCCTTTCCCACCAATCATATCTCCTTTTAAATATTTCCTGATAAACATCTCGATCCATTCCTGAGAGCAGATGCCTTTTAAAAAAAATGGATTATATTGCCTGCAAAGTGAGGAAGGCTTCTGTGGTTTATTATAAAACCCAAACTCTTCTGCATTGCTTTTACCACAGAGGTTTCCTGATGGATTTGGAACTGATCCTTGCAGAGGCCTAGCATACAGCATGGTATTAGCCAGACAAATAAGGACACAGATGCTGCTAGCTCTCCCACCAGCAGTCACGGGTTAGAGAAATTTCAAAAGAAAACATGTAACATATGTCATGCAGGTGAGATGTCAGAATCTGGCTTGCTGAAGGATTTTCCATTGGCCATTGTTATTATGGACCCTGAGATGCAAGGCCCGATTCACTGCTTCATTACACAAGTAAGACACCACTGATTTCAATGGGTATAACGCAGGAGTGGGCAAACTATAGTCAGGGGGGCCACATCTGGCTCTCCAGACGTTTTAATCCAGCCCTCGAGCTCCTGCTGGGAAGTGGGATCCGGGGCTTGCCCGGCTCTGGCGCTCCAGCCGGGGAGCGGGGTCAGGGTCTTGCCCCCCTCTGCATGGCTCCTAGAAGCAGCGGCATGTCCCCTCTACAGCTCTAACGCATGGGCAGCCAGGGGACTCCGCACGCTGCCCCTGTCCCAAGTGCCACCCCCGCAGCTCCCATTGACCAGGAACCACAGCCAATGGGAGCCGCAGGGGCAGCACCTGCAGACAGGGCAGTGTGCAGAGCTGCCTGGCTGCACCTCTGGGTAGGAGCCGGAGGGGGGAATGCCACAGTTTCTGGAAGCTGCTTGAGATAAGCGCTGCCCGGAGCCTGTCCCCTGATCTCCCTCCCGCCCTCCGAGCCCCTCAGTCCCAGCCCAGAGCACCCTCCTGAACCCCAAACCCCTCATCCCTAACCCCACCCCAGAGCCCGCACCTCTAACTGGAGCCCTCCTGCCCTCCTGCAACCCAACCCCCAATTTCATGAGCATTCATGGCCCACCATACAAATTCCATACCCATACGTGGCCCTCAGGCCAAAAAGTTTGCCCACCCCTGGTATAACGGACTGGTGAACCAGGCCTATAGCCTTCAAATCCTGAGACGAATCCTCCAGGCATTCTGAATAAAGCAGCCTTCCAGCAAGTGGATTCCTGGAGGGTCAATATGATCACTGTGTGTATCTTGCTTGGTTGTTGATGCTTTTTATTTTTCAGAAGACAAGTGTATTGGGCTAGAGAGTTCTGAATTGAGCTACGCTGTGGTGGGGCAGATCCCCAGCCACATCAGGAAGGCATTAAAGGAGAACAATCAGCTCCAGCCCAGCTTGTTGAACTTGGAGGTGGACAGGTTCTTAGGCAGGAGGATCCCTGCTCAGTGCAGGGTAGCACTCTGAAGAAGCAAACTGCAACTGAGAGCTCTCTAGTTCCCAGCTCCTGGAAGAAGGTGTTGCTGACTGGTGATATAGCTTGAGAGCCTTGTCTGCCCAGGCCCTCTCAGAAAGGAGGAGGGCTGGTATTTTTTTTTTCTTTCTTGTGTGGCTTCCTGAAGGCCCAGGACTCTCCTTTTTATGGGTAGTGGCAGCATATGGATGCCCTCAACCCCAAGTCAAGAGCAGTGCCTACCCTCTCCTCAAGAGGGTGCTAGAAAGGTACATTATAGGAGGTTTTTGTAAAGCCATATGTTCCCTAAGGTAGGAATAGAGCATTGTGGCCTGTTACTATCATTTTGAAAGGTAAGAGTTTGGAGTAGTATCTGCAGAAATTAACCCCACAATTAAGACTTAATTATGCAATGCAATAGCTCACTTAGCCTTGTAATGATGATATGTTATGATGAAAGAGTTCCTAACAGATGGCTTCAATTCTCCAAGCTCTGATGCATTGTTAATTTCAGACGGCTTCCGGAATTTAAAAGCAAATGTCTCCCTACCTTGGCAAGTCAGATAAAGCAGTAGCAATCTGCCCTCAAATATGGCAGGCAGGATTTGTGACAAAATCCTATGCACAAAGTGCTGCCAAATGCACAAACGGCTAAAGTGTGACTTAGACTTTACCCCCACGCCAGGGAGTAAGAACTGTTTACTCCTGCTTGGGATACCCAGACCTGGGATCCAGACACACAGGAATAAATTGGGCTATTGCCCACTTATGCCTTTCCCTGGAACAGGTGGATGGAGAGGATCAGCAAATGAGTGGACTGTATTCAGTAACTCCTCACTTAACGTCGTAGTTATGTTCCTGAAAAATGCAACTTTAAGTGAAACAATGTTAAACGAATCCAATTGTCCCATAAGATTTAATGTAAATGCAGGGGGTTAGGTTCCAAGGAAATTTGGGGGGGGCAGACAAAAGGCATTATACTGTACTGTGGTTGGGAAGTGCCCCTGGCTTACCCCACACAGGCACAGCCCGCTGAAGGCAAGGACGCTAGTAAGCACCTTTGCAGCAGCAGCGGCAGCTTCCCCGGAGAACAGGCTCAGATATTGCCAGGAATGCTCCAGGCCCGCCTCTTCCTGTCCCTGCTCCACTCCAGGCCCACCTCCTCTCCGGAGCACGCCACCCCCCCCCCCCCCCCCCCGCCCAAAGTCCTAAGCACCGCCAAACAGCTGTTTAGCGGTGCTTAGGATTTTCTGGGAGGAATGGAGATGTGGGGCTTCCCTGCTCCTCTCCCTCCCTCCCAGCACTTCATGCTTAGGACTTTCTGGGAGGGAGGGGCAGGAGCGGGGAAGCCCTGCATCTCCGCTCCTCCCCCTCCCTCCCAGAAAGTCCTGAGCGCCACCAAACAGCTGTTTGGTGGTGGTGGAAGCACTGGGAGGGAGGGGGAGGAGGCGGAGAAGCGGAACTTGTGCAATGCTCCCTTGTAAAGTCACTGCTCTTCCACAGAATCTTACAAGCAGGCAGCCAAACGACATTATAAGGGAGCATTGCACAACTTTAAATGAGCATGTTCCCTAATTGAGCAGGGACGTAACATTGAAACAACGTTAAGTGGGACAATGTTAAATGAGGAGTTACTGTATTTGACAGAGGGTCCTGTGGCACCTTTGAGACTAACAGAAGTACTGGGAGCATAAGCTTTCGTGGGTAAGAACCTCACTTCAGATGCAAGACAGAAAAATTCTACCCTATGATGAGCTGGGACATATGAATTTTCAGATCCACTAACGTATGTGTCAGGGCTGGCACTTTAAAATGTATAATGGGATGTTAGGGCTTGTCTAGATGGGGACATCCAGAAAAATTAATCTGAATTAACTAAGGGTGTGAATTTGCACCAGATTAGTTAAACCACATTAAATTCCTGTGTGAACACCCTCATTTGGAATTAACATGGCCTTAATCGGGTTTATTTTAAATTCAAGGCTATGTTAATTCTGAAGGAGGGTGTGCACACTGGGATTTAATGTGGTTTAACTAATCTGGTGCAAATTCACATCTTTAGTTAATTTGGATTAATTTTCCTGGATGGCCCCGGGGATGTAAACTCTTAGTTTCAAGCATCATTTATGGAAGGACTAGCTTCTCTCCTTTATGCCAGAGTTTCTGAAACTGTGGTCCATGTGATGATGTGTGGAGCACTTGCTGGTGGTTTGCAAAAAACTAGCTGGACACAGGGTGCTGGCTCTCCCTCTTATTCCTGGTTGCTAAACTGTTTTCAAAGGAAGTTAAAAACAAATTGTGTACACTGGTAACATTATTTTTTCATGTTAGCAAATGCTGTATGTACAACAGTGATATTGGGTAAAACTTTAAAAAGTGTCAGTGACTTATGAACCCAAGTCCCATTTTCAAAAGTGACAGAGGAATCAAAGTCCCATTCACTTGTACGTTGACCTAAGTGCTTAAGTCACTTTTGAAAATGGATTCCTAAGCCACATAAGCACCTTTTTGAAAATTGTACTGTTATGAGATTGCAAATGGGAGAGGAGTTTGATCACTAGACAATCTTTGTATGAAAATATGGCTCTGTGGTGTATTGAAAACTATTAAAGCTACCAGTTTAAGGGCTTTCCTGGTCATGATGGCATGCTGTAGAGAAGCATGTGATTTGCATCTTCAGCCATCAATCTGTAAACTCTGGAGCAAGATGGAGTGAGTTGTGCCTTAGATAGAAAACTACACTCTCTCTCTCTCTCTCTCTCTCTCTTTGGCAATTGTGTGTTAGAGTTCTGTATTCTTAGAAATAAAGTAGTTTACCTTAAAGCCTTTCAGGAAGCATGTTTTGTTCTGTTTGTAACTCTGTGTGTCTGCCATGAACATAACAGGTTCAACTATTTCATAAAAGCCTGTGAGGGATCTCTGCTAATTGAGGAGATGGGACTCTTCAGAAAGCCTCCCTCAGACTTTAAGGCTTTGATCTTGCAAACACCTAAGTATGTGAGTAACTTTCTTCATATGAGAAGTCCCACTGAAGTGTGTCAATGTCTGCAGGAGAAGAACCTTAATGTGATGACATTAGTGATAATGAGGAGCTTGCATGTTGCATCTCAAGTGAAAGCTCTGAAAAGCAGACCAGCTCTTTTTTGTGTGTGTCTTTTAAAAATCACTTAAATAATCCTTACCTGTGTTACTAATAAATAACACTCATTGGGCCCTGACTCTGCAATCAGGGCCGGCTCTAGCGTTTTGCCGCCCCAAGCACCAAAAAAAAAAGAAAAAGCTGCTATCGGCGGCAATTCCGCGGTAGGTCCTTCGCTCCGAGAGGGAATGATGGCCTCACCGCCAAATTGCCGCCGAACGGCCAGACGTGCTGCCCCCCCCTCTTCATTGGCTGCCCCAGGCACCTGCTTGCTACACTGGTGCCTGGAGCCATCCTGTCTGCAATTGGTTCCATGCATGGGCTCAAGGGTCCATACACAGAGCTCCACTGAAGTCAAGTGGGGCTCTGTACAGGCAAAAGGGTCCAGCTGTGTGGACCTGAATGCAAGATCAGGGCCTAGATGATAAAAACTGATGGCATTTAAAAACATTAATTTACTTTTCTAAACTGCTTATGCTCTTTATGCCAAATCCTGACATCCTTACTTGGCTCATACTCATCCACAACTTCCATGAAACAAACAGGAGTTTTGCCTGGGTAAGGACAGAATAAAAGCTGACTAAGGTGCTGATGTTTTCATTCATTCTTTATTTCTTGTTTTTCACCTGATGAGGATGATTGAATCACGGTAGTTAAAGTTTCATTTTTTAGCTCTCCTGTACCAGCCCGGTGCCATAACTTTGTTTTTTCCAACACTGTAGTAGAAAGCTTAAAACCCCCGCAAAACTTTTCACATTAGTTGCGTATCTCCACCTGCTTCTGCTCCCCTATCTGCTTGTATGTGTGTGTTCATTTTTTTTTTTTTTAACAAAGCCTAAATTTGGGGCCAACGGCTATTTTTAGGTGTTAGTCCCACCACTTTTAGCTGGCAGAAGTCTAGTATGGCCAAACACAAGAAGAGAGAGAAGTTGCTGGACAGCAAAGGAAAGCTGCACAAAAAGAATCACAGGGACTTCACATGGAGTCAGCCAAGTGCTTGTGTTTTGTTAACTCACCTCACCATTTTCTACTTGGAGCATATGAGAGAAAACCTTGCTATAGTGGCACTTCCCTGTGTCACTTTATCTTCCATAATGTGGGGTCTGATCCAATCACAGTTGCACAAGAAAGGATGTTTTGAAGGATGAACATTATAAGATATCTGGCCAGAAGCATTTCTCATGAAATACATAAAATATTAAACCCATTCATGGAAGTCTAAGACAGGCTTCTTTACCACTTGGGGCCTGTATAACACCCAGGTGGGACCCGGAATGCTTGCATTACCTTTTTATTTACAACCTTGAAAACAAGTTAATGCAATGACTGCATGGGATTTTCAGTTAGATTCTCCATATGTTTGTTCCAGCTCCAACTAAAGTGTCTCTCATCCACTCAGCAGGGCTGCAGGAACATCTCCTGGCACAGAGAACACAAAGACTCCTGCACTCTCAGTGCTCCCCCAATGACTGCCAACCTGTGTGGTGCTGGAGGGAGAAAGCAGGAAGAAGACGACTGTGTGCCTCTGCGTCTCCTTGCTGAAAGGTGTAGACGGGCATTTCCCTGAGAACAGGATTTACGGAGAGAACAGGCTCTCTTGAGCCCTTTTCCCACAAGCCTGTTCCCCAGAGTCCCTGTTCCCTTGTCTGGACTCACAGGACTCTCACAAATGTCAGTCCAAGGCACTCTTTGTATACAAAGTATAACGGTGGATACTTTAGTAGTCTAGTCATTCGCCAGTAGCTGATGTACTTGAACACTATCTCTAGCACATAGGCTGGTGGGCCCTTAGCTCAGTGGGGCCTTATTGTCGTAAGTCTGAAAACCACTGCACTAAGAGGCTGATTCCACTGTGTTCATTAGACCAACCTTCATGCGGCACAAAGCTGGTGATAAAGTTCTGGGTAAGGACTGGTTTAGGGAAAATAATGAGATTGACGATCCTTCCCTAAGGGAGGGCAGGGTGTCCATTTCTGTCGAACAAGCTGCTGTTAGGTCAGTGTGTGACAGTTTGTGACCTTATGTTTACCAGTTTTACAAGACTATGATAAATTCTGCCCAAAGTATGCCTGGTGAGGTATCACTTGAAAACTTATAATCTGCTGAACATTCTTCTCCTGGTAAAATGTGTGGCAACACTGTATGTAAAGTGTTAAGATTCTAGTGTATGACTTTATGGAGACATATTCCAAGTTTAGAAAAGCAGGTACAGACCAGTTCCTCAGAGACAAAAGGCAAACTGACACCTCAGCCAGGTGTCCACACAATCAGATGGACTATCACTGGATTAAGTGGCCATTCTTTGGCAGGAAGAAGGGTGAAGCAAGAGATTTATGTCTTGGAAATGGAACATCTGTGGGTTCTCATTTAAACAGATTGGCTGTCACTTGAGCTGGAGATTTTCAAAGAGGAGGAAAAGATATAAAAATGAGGAACAGAGGCCCCAAATCACCTCTCGCCCCTCATCTCTACTCCATGGCATCAAGGACATTTGAAAGACAAAGAACGCATCATTGAACTGGGGGAGGGATCCTGGCTGAACTGTAAGCATATGGAGAGAGAAATCTTTTCGCTTTGAATTCACTTAGGTTGATAAGTTAGGTTTTAGTTTGCATTTTGCCTTTTATTTCTTTGTAACCAATTCTGACTTTTATGCCTCATTACTTGTAATAATTTAAAATCTATTTTCTGTAGTTAATAAACTTGTATTGTTTTATCTAAACCAGTGTTTGTTTGGACTGAAGTGTTTTGGGAAGCTCCATTTGAGATAACAAGGTTGGTGCATATAATTTTCTATTAATGAAATGATGGACTTTCTATCAGCTTGTGTTGTCCAGGAGGGTGCTGGGCAGTGCAAGATGCCCATTTCTGGAGACAAGTCTGGGACTATGAATCTGCTGGTGTTACTCTGCAATATAATTCAGGAGTGGCTAACCTTGAACACTCCTATAACTCAACTGGGAGTAATTTACATGCTAGACGGAGTGTGAGCAGGCCAGCCATGGTAGTTCTCACAGCAAAGCAGTGTAAAAGGCACCCCAAGTTGGAGAACTGAGAGGACACAGCTGTCAATCAATCCAGATTGTACCCAGGGTAATGTCACCGTCTGTGATCAAGAAATGCCCTCCTGATATTGTCTGTCACTTTGCCTCTAATCCATCCATTTCAGACAAGATAATAGACAATGGTAGCAAGGCAGCTCCGGCATGATCTGGAATCTTTGGGTTTCTGGCTTGGCGATAATATGGAGACAGTGTTAGTTTGTGTGGTTGTCTATTGCTAGGAGATAAACACAGACCGATGTTTTTGTTGATTTTTACATTTGCCAGCAGCCTTTGATATCACTGACTGCAAGGTTTTGGTGAGTTGACCCTGAAAGGTGTGGATAGGATTGCGCTTTTCTGGTTAACAAAGGAAGGGTGGCCTTGTAGCTAAGCACTGCACTGGAACTCAGCAGTTTGGATTAAATTCCCTTTCTGCCAATCAGTACCCATGTGACTTTGGATGATTTATCTGGGTGAGATCCTCATCCCTGCTCCATATTCTTTGTACCATGTAAAAGAGCCAGAGTGGTATCAAGGGGCCTGAAAAGCCCAGTATCCACCAAGGGAGGATTTCTGTTGGTCAGGAACTGTGGAAGACCGCTGTAAGGCTGCCTCCCAGGAACCCTCTGGCAAACCCTAGTGTAGGGGGTGTGACAGGAGTGAGAACTGGACCTGCAGCCTGGAAGGCTATGAGGCTACTGTAACTTAGACTGGGGCAGTGCCATGGGACAAATGGCTCTTTGATGGGAAGAAGGGCCTGGTTACTCATGACAACCATCTGAACTTCACCTTGGAGCAACTGGGTACTCCAGGTCTAAGTTCCCTCTAAGCTACGCGGCCATGCAGCTGTCTATTAAGCCCCGTGCAGGGGCTCAGGGATGCGGCGGGGAGAGATGCCTGTCCCCCAGCACAGACCTGCCGCGGCGGGGAGAGGCGCTCCTCCCTGCCGGCCCCAGCACGGACCTGCCCTGGACTTGCCACGGCCAGAGGAGAGGAGCCTCTCCCTCCACCCGGTCCATCCCAGCCAGAGCTGCCACAGCCGGGGAGAGGCGCCTCTCCCCCGGCCCCAAGCTGCTGCAGCGAGAGAGGGCTGGGGGGAGTCCTCTCTCCCACTGCACCCCCAGGGCAGCCTGTACCCCAAATCCCTCATCCCTGGCCCCACCCCAGAGCCCACATCCCCTCGTACCCCAACCCTCTGCCCCAGCCCTGAGCCCCCTCTCACACCCCGAATCCCTCGGCCCCACCCCACCACATGAATTTTGGTATGTGCACCAATATGAAGTTGATTCTGCACATGGATGTAAAAAATTAGAGGGAACACTGCGTCCAGGTGGTTGTTTATTGGCCAGTTAGTAGTGGAGTGCCTGATCCCTCTAAGAAAAATATCTGAGCAGTCTGGGGGCAGGGGAGTTCTCCAGGGAGGAAGTGCCTTTAGAGTAAGAATAGGCCTGGGTGAAAGAGAAACTGAGGCACGATCCCAGGATGGGCTCTTGGACAGGCAGGGACATACCCTGAGACAGCCCTGCTTATGTCTACATTGGCTATCTACTCATGTTGCTGAAACCCGTGCTGCTGTATTTTCAGTGCTATCTGTAGCCATGCTAGCTCGGGTAAAGCTAGTGCAGATATGCCTACCCGGACTGCAATCACACTAAATTATGCTGGGGGATGCTCCAGACCCCAAAGCAGCCCAAGAGGGGGCAAGAGTGGCACAAAGGCACTATAGGCATGGCTTCCCCTGTCTGAGTTTATTGAATAGCACCCTCTGTGCCTAAAATGCTCCCCTACTTGATGGAGTACTGGATGGAATAATAATTAATTTACACTGGATTATCAAATGCTATGGTGTGGGGGCTGTGTAAGTACATAGAGGGAGACTCATATTGTAGGGGTATTCCTGGATCCCTGATTGATCCTACAGCCCCAGGTGGCAACAGTGGCTAGAAGTGTCCTTTTTCATTTGATTCTTGCTCAAAGACTGTAACTATTTCTCTTTTATATGGACCTTGCCTGTGTCATTCAGGCCAACGAGATTAAATTACTGATATGTACTCTACATGGAGCTATGCTGGAACAACACTTATTAGGTGATGCTGAATGCAGTGGTGTGCCAGCTTAATGGCCTTGCTTTAGGCAGATTGTTACACCAAAGACTGCATTGGTTCTTATTCACTTCTGGGTGTAATTTAATTCAAACATTTAAAAAACAAATTGTAAACAATGAGTGGGGAACTCATTGCCACAAGATACTATAGCAGACATAAGCTTAATAGGTTTCAAAAAAAGATTAGACATATATATTATAAGAACATCTGCAACTACATTAGACTGGATAAAATATTTGGGAGATATAAACCCTTATGCTTGAAGGCATAAGTCAACCACTAACTGATGAGGTTTAGGAAGAAATTTCTCCTTTGGGCAGACTATTCCATAATTGTCTAGAAGGGATTTTACTCTGAAGCACTGGGTTCAAGCCACTGTTGGAGACAGGGTACCAGCCCAGATGGATCACAGATCTGATTTCTATCTTTCTGACTTTAAAATCTGGGGTGATGAGTCTACATACAAAACTAGAGTCTGTGGTAGAGAAAGGAATCTTGTGGGAAATACGAGCCACTCATTTGCAATGGTGACACAGACTGACTACCCATGGGCATACTGAAAACCCAGTCAACAACTTTCCCAACAGTCATCAGGCACACTTGGTCAAATTAAGACGATCACTGGTCATTTTTGACTGTTATTCTCTTAGTGCAAAGTACCATAAGGTCACAGCACCATGAACAGTAACCACAACACATGGGATTCATTGGCCAGCAATCTTCCTCAATGCCTTGCAATCTTTGCACAGCTTTGAGTTGTGTGCCATGCCACATCCCATCCAGTCAGCCACATTATCAAACCACACTTGTTGTGGGAACACCCTGCTGCTGGCCCCTGGCCCCAGTCCCTACAAAACTAGCTTCAGCAACCTTCCTCTGCTCATCCAGCCCACATATCCCACAAACTTTGTTTTCTTTCTTTTGGTGATATTGGATATCACTCCAGTTATGCTGTAAATTCAGGTGATTACCTATTTGTTAGTCATGTGCAAGGTATAGCTAATGCTCAGCAAGTGCCTGTAGCATTTCGATTTGGTAGGGCCCTAGACATAAGACATTCACCTCTTTGTGAGTGCCTCCTGTTGGGTGGGTCTGGTGCTGCAGTCTTTTTTTTCTCCTGACACCCCCTTTACGTTGTCAGCCTCATTAGGCAGATCTTCAGTGGCTCAGTCCTTCAGCCAAGTGAAATCAGAAAGCCTCTTTTATGTCCTGTTTCCTTAGTGTCCATGTCTTGCTTGCCTATAGCAAAATGCTGAAGACAAGAGAGTGCATCAATTTCATTTTACACTTCACAGTAATACTTTTGCTTCTGCAAATTTGGCTGACTTGCTGGAATAGCAGTCATGAGTCTAATTCTACATCAGATCTCTAAGTGATCTTTAGTGTCACTTGTAGTCCTGCTACCCACATATTTGAAGTGCTCAATACACTTCAGTGCCTCTTCAGATTTGGGTTGGTATACCTTTGCCATTTCAACAGACTTAGATGTCACCATTGTAAATTTGTGTTTTTGTGTGATATCTTTAGATCTAATTTCTCTGCTTCCATTGCTACTCTTTGTCGCAATTTCTGTACCTCTTCTTGCAACAGTCCAATCAGGTCAATATCAAAAGTACAGATGACTAATTTTTCATTCACCAATGGGAACACACTCCTGTAGGATTCCATTAGTGGCTGCTCTTAACATTCCTTCAAGATAGCAGTTGAAGAGTCAGTGAGAGCATGCATCTCTGTCTGACTCCGATCCTCAGATCAAACCAATTATTCTGCTCACAAACACTGAAGCTGTCATGCTTCTGTAGAGGATTTTGTCTCAGCCTTATTACATTTTCACTTGCTCTGACCAGCCATAAGATTGCCTAGATAGATTTGTGCCATATGCTGTCAGATGCCTTTACAAAATCCACAAAGACATGCACCACCTTCTCATCATTCTCCACCACTTTCTCACCTAGCGCATGCAGATTGAATATTTGCTCCACCCATAGTTGAGCTATGTGAGTTGAGAGAAACAGAATCTTGAAATGTGCTGGATGCTCTTGCCCACTCTCTTTCATAGATTACACATTCTTTTTTTTTTGCACTGCCTACCGGCTTGGGAGCTCCCAATAGCTGGTTATTAACATTTTAATCTCTTATCCTTTAAACAGTAACAAACATTATTACATCCCTCTATTCGGCTTGTGATGTTTTATCACACAAATAATACTAACAACTTCCTGGCTAAAATCTATGCTTTATGAATTACTGAACAAAATCCAACTAACTGAGTTCACACTGATGCCTGGCAAAGGGATATTAATAAACCCAGTAACTTGTATAAATACACTAAAAGTGAAACTCACAGGCTCTTGCCCCCGGATTGTATATGATGTTTAGCATTATAACCCATACATTGTATATAAAATGGCCATTAACCTAATGCAGGGGTTCTCAATATTTTTCTAACCTCCCCCTTTCCCCCCCCCCCCGCAACATGCTATAAAACTCCATGGCTCACCTGTGTCACAATAATGGGTCTTCTGCATATAAAAGCCAGGGCTGGCATTAGAGGATAGCAAGCAGGGCAATTGCTTGGGGCCTCATGCCACAGGAGCCACCGCAAAGCTACATTGCTCAAGCTTCAGCTTCAGCCCAGGTGGCGTGGCTCAGGGGCCGGGCTTTAATCCCATGCGATGGGGCTTCAGCTTTCTGCCCTGGGCCCCAATACGTCTAATGCTGGCCCTGCTTGGTGGCCCCCCCCTGAAACCTGCTCATGGCCCCCAGGGGCCCTCGGACCCCTAGTTGGGAACCACTGACCTAATGGACTGTGTCCCTGATCCTCAAAGGTATTTAAGCTTCTAACATTAATTTAAATCAATGGAAGTTTGAGGATCTGAGCCTGTGTGGTGGAGGAACTGTGGTCAGGCTGGTAATCTGATACATAGATGCTGGAACGGCCCAAAAGTTAGAAGATTTTGGCTTGTTGTAGAAAGGCAATGCAATTGAATTATAAACTAATCTTGAGAAATCTCCCATGTTAACACAGCTAGTGGGCAAAATACTTTATTATATCTTTTTGGTCATTAGTTCTTTGAATTATTATTCCTGATGACTGCGGTAAAAGCAATGCTTCAGAGTCTGGACCAAAATTTGGGAAGCTTTAACCATGTAAAACAAATCAACAGACTAAAAGGGGATGTATGCAACAAGTACTTGAACATGTGGTTATCATGTTATAATAACATCATTATTTAGGGTCAGATTCTTCAGATCTTAATGGTGCAAAACTCCCATTAAGCTGACGGGGAATTTTGCTTTGTCAAACATTGTAAAATTTAGTAGGGCTGTTAAGCGGTTAAAAAAAATTAATCTCGATTAATCACGCAATTTAAAAAATTAATCTTGATTAATTGTGTGATTATTTGCACTATTAAACAATAACAGAATATCATTTATTTAAATATTTTTGGATGTTTTCTACCTATGCAAATATACTAATTTCAATTACAATACAGAATACAAAGTGTACAGTGATCACTTTATATTTTTGATTACAAGTATTTGCACTGTAAAAAAAAAAAACAGAAGAAATAGTATTTTTCAATTCACCTAATACAAGTACTGTAGTGCAAACTCTTTATCATGGAAGTTGAACTTACAAATGTAGAATTATGTACAAAAAAACTGCACTCAAAAATAAAACAAGGCAAACTTTTAGAGCCCGCAAGTCCACTCAGTACTCTTTCTTGTTCTGCCAATCGCTCAGACAAAAAAGTTTTTGTTTACATTAGCAGGAGATAATACTGCCCACTTCTTGTTTACAATGTCACCTGAAAATCAGAACGGGCATTCTCATGGCACTGTTGTAGTCGGGGTTGCAAGATATTTAAGTGCCAGATGCGCTAAAGATTCATATATCCCTCCATGCTTCAACTATCGTTCCAGAGGACATGCGTCCATGCTGATGACGGGTTCTTCTTGATAGTAATCCAAAGCAGTGTAGATCGACGCATGTTCATTTTCATTATCTGAGTCAGATGCCACCAGCAGAAGGTTGATTTTCTTTTTTGGTGGTTCGGGTTCTGTAGTTTCCGCATCGGAGAGTTGCTCTTTTAAGACTTCTGAAAGCACCTCATCCCTCTCAGATTTTGGAAGGCACTTCAGATTCTTAAACCTTGGGTTGAGTGCTGTAGTTATCTTTAGAAATCTCACATTGGTACCTTCTTTGCATTTTGTGAAATCTGCAGTGAAAGTGTTCTTAAAATGAACAACATGTGCTGGGTCATCATCTGAGACTGCTATAACATGAAATATATGGCAGAATACGGGTAAAACAGAGGAGGAGGCATATAATTCTCCCCCAGGGAGTTCAGTCACAAATGTAATTAATGAATTATTTTTTTTTAAATGAACGTCATCAGCATGGAAGCATGTTCTCTGGAATGGTGGCTGAAGCATGAAGGGGCATACAAATGTTTAGCATATCTGGCATGTAAATAAATACTTTGCAATGCCAGCTACAAAAGTGCCATGCAAATACTTGTTCTCACTTTCTGGTGACACTGTAAACAAGAAGAGAGCATTATCTCCTGTAAATGTAAACAAACTTGTTTGTCTTAGCGACTGGCTGAACAAGAAGTAGGACTGAGTGGACTTGTAAGCCCTGAAGTTTTACATTGTTCTGGTTTTGAGTGCAGTTATGTAACAATACAAAATGTACCTTTTATAAGTTCCACTTTCACGATAAAGAGATTGCACTACAGTATTTGTATGAGGTGAACTGAAAAATACTATTTTTTGTTTATCATTTTTACAGTGCAAATATTTGTAATAAAAATAATTGAAATCACAGTGTATATTACAACACAATTGATATGGCTACTTCCACCTTTTCATGTTCTGTATGTATATATATCTCCTTACTATATGTTCCATTCTATGCATCTGAAGAAGTGGGCTGTAGCCCACAAAAGCTTATGCTCAAATAAATTTCTTAGTCTCTATGGTGTCACAAGTACTCCTGTTCTTTTTGTGAATACAAACTAACATGGCTGCTACTCTGAAACACAGAATACAATATACATGAAAATGTAGAAAAACATCCAAAATATTTAATAAATTTAAATTGGTAGTCTATTTTTAACAGTGCAATTAAAATTGTGAGTAATCCCAATTTTTGTAATCTCGATTAATTTTTTTTTAGTTAATCGTGTGAGTTAACTGATTAATAGACAGCCCTAAAATTTAGTCCTTATATTGAAGGAAATATGGATTGGGAAGCTCTCTCTTCTGTTCAACTTTTTACACTGAGTCAGATTCTGTCAACCTTACTCAGCTTGACTAGCATTTTACTCGGCAGGTATTCCATCTGATTTCAGTGGGACTAGGTGGGGGATGAGGTTCTATTTGGCATGCAGAAAGGTGGCAAAACTTAATTCTTAAACTGTACAGTTTATTTCACTTTATTTCCTTTCACTATATATGTAAACTTCTAAAATGCTCTTTGTTCCATGTGACCTATTCTTTTTCATAATGGTCAGCAGGTTGTGAGCTAAGATTACTGCTTTTTATGCACAATAGGATCATTTTATTGTTACCTCATCTTCCCCTTTGCCTATTTTATACATCTGTTGTGTCTTGTCGCACAGTCGGCTTGTCAAATCTCTGGGACAGGGATGATCTCACTACGTGTTTGTACACTTCATATCATAACAAGGCTCTTGGGTTGCCAACTTTCTGATTGCAGAAAACCAAACACCCCTGCCCCATGCCTTCTCTGAGTCCCTGACCCTACCCCGCCCCTTCTCCAAGGCCCCACCCCTGCTCACACCATCCCCCCTCCCTCTGTCGCTCATTTTCAGCTTGCTGGGGCAGGGATTTGGGTACGGGTCGGGGTGCGGGCTCTGGGCGGCACTTACCTCAGGCACCTCCCAGAAGTGGCTGGCATATCCCTCTGGCTCCTAGGTGGAGAGGCAGCCAAGGGGCCCTGCACACTTTCCCGGTCTGCAGGTGCCACCGCTGCAGGTCCCATTGGCTGTGGTTCCCAGCCAATGGAAGCTGCAGGGGTGGCGCTTAGGGTGGTGCTTAGGCTGCAGGCAGGGGCAGCGCACAGAGCCCTCCTGACTCCACTTGCACCTAGGAGGTGGAGGTGTGATGGGAGCTGCCACCTGATGTGTCAAGACTACTTCTGCCCCTGCTTCCCTGCCTTGTCAGCTTAGGACTTCAGACTAGCAAGTCTGGCTCAAACCAGGCAGGGCAGTGCTGCAAACCCAGACCCAGGTGTGAATCACATCCCCTAACAGCTGTAGGCTTACCTGAAAGCAGCTAACAGAAGTGTTCTTGTCTTTGATACTCAGATGCCCAACTCCCAATGGGGTCTAAACCCAAATAAATCCATTTTATCCTATATAAAGCTTATATAGGGTAAACTCATAAATTGTTCACCCTCTATAACACTGATAGAGAGATGCACGGCTGTTTACCCACCCAGGTATTAATACATACTCCAGATTAATTAATAAGTAAAAAGTAATTTTATTAAATACAGAAAGTAGGATTTAAGTGGTTTCAAGTAGTAACAGACAGAACAAAGTAAGTCACCAAGCAAAATAAAATAAAACATGCAAATTTATGTCTAATCAAGCTGAATACAGATAATCTCACCCTTAGAGACTGGATATCTTCCAGGCCTGGGCACAATTCTTTCCCCTGGTACAGCTCTTGTTCCAGCTCAGGTGGTAGCTAGGGGATTCCTCATGATGGCTCTCCCCGTTGTTCCATTCCACCCATTTATATATCTTTTGCATAAGGCGGGAATCCTTTGTCCCTCTCTGGGTTCCCACTCCCTCCTTCTCAATGGAAAGACATCACATTAAAGATGGATTCCAGTTCAGGTGACATGACATGTCACTGTAAGACCCAAAGCCTTCATTCCTCCCAGCCTGACTCACAGGAAGGCTTGCTTGCAAACAGAGCCATCCACAGTCAATTGTCTTGGTTGATGGGCGCCATCAAGATTCCAAACCACCTTTAATGGCCCACACTTTGCATAATTACAATAGGCCCTCAGAGTTATATTTCATATTTCTAGTTTCAGATACAAGAGTGATACATTTATACAAATAGGATGACCACACTCAGTAGATAATAAACTTTGTAATGATGCCTTACAAGAGACATTGGAATATGCTTAATGCAAAGTTACATTATATTCGCTCATTAGCATATATTTATAAAATCATACAGAGTGCAACATCACAGGAGGGACACGTTGGCCTCTTCCAGGAGCTGTGTGGAGCCAGCTGCTGTGGCCAACCAGACTTTTAGCGGCTCAGTCAACAGCACTAACCAGAGCCACCAGGGTCCCTTTTTGACTGAGCGTTCTGGTCAAAAACCAGATGCTTGGCAACCCTACAAGGCTCTCACCCCTGACATGCTACTGTGCTGTAAATAAAAATACTTAGTTCTGATATAGTACTCTAGTTGTTGTTTTAAAATATTCCTGTCTCACCAGAGTTCCTTCCCCACATTGTCTGTGGGGCAGGGCCCAGCGCTCCCCCTGCTCTGCGGGGATAGCCAGGTATTTTTCCCACTCCACTTCCACTCCTAAGAGGCTCAGCCCTCCAGCTGGGCCTGGATAGTCCACTCTTCTGGGGTTGGAAATGAACAGAACAAAAGAGTAATTAATACAAGTGAATCATCCCCAAACTGGGTAAAAGAAGCTCTCTTCCTTCAGCGGGTGTTCAGCAGGCTGCAGTCCTAAGCTGAGTTCACAAGTAAATAGGAGGGTTTAGTCCCCACCCTGGGAGAGTCAGTCTCAGGTCTTCCCTTCTTTCCGGAAGAGGCCATTGGGCAGTGGTCCTCCCAGGTGCTCCTGCCTTCAGCTAACCCCCTCTCCAAGCACTGAGGACTGAATTCAGCTCTCCTCTCATGTCTGCCTGAGCCCAGAACCCTTTTATGCTCCTCCCTCCATTTCTGACCTCTCTTACAGGAGTGATGGGGCAGGGCCAGCTAAGCCCCCAGTGGCTTGTTAACCCTGTGTTGCCCAGCATGGGGGTTGCATGTCCCCTCACACACCTTTCAAGGAAAATGATGGCCAGCTTGTCCCATGCCAGGAGGCTTAGTGGTTTAAGATAATGTAATTTCTGTTTGGTTCAGACAATTAAACTCCTTCCAATTGTGGCAGAATTGGTGAGATCTGAACACACATCTCCCGAGATACAAGTGCTTGCACAAAGTCGCTGTGCTCCCAGTCCCTCCGCTAACCACTTGCCCAATACAAAAACAAATACCACAGGCTGATGCTCTGGCTGCAGGTAAGGAAATTCACCACCACCATCACAAACCTGGGTAAGATGCATACCTACCACCCAGCAGTGAGGTTTGCGAAATTGCAACTTTCCTTGCCTGAGTCCACAGAGTGTAAGCCCTACATGCCAAAGCATCTCACTGAAGAAAAAAAAAAAGCATCCTTGTGGCACCTTAGAGGCTAACACATTTATTTGGGCCACAAGGACTCCTCCTTGTTTTTGCTGATACAGACTAACACTCTGAAATTGTCACTGAAAATCAGTGTCCCCTGTTGCAATGGCGCTAATTAAATTACCTTTAAATTCCCGGTGACCTCAGCCATTGCGAGGGAGGCCAATGCACAACCTGTGCCTCGGAGCAGCAGCCCCACGCCTTCTCGCTCTGCCTCCATGTCAGGCAGGTTGTGAGATATGTTCGTGTGCCCTGTTCTGCTTGCATCACCTCGCGGCTCACAAGGAAGGAGAGGGAGGCCCGGACACTCGGGTGCGGTGCGTGTCACGCAGCCAGCGCTGCAGCAGCGGGGCTTGCGGTTCCGCTTGGCCCAGTGCAGGGCGCTGGATTTGCTGGGGAGGGGCAGCGAGAGAGGCGGGCGCTTGCGTTCCCACCCCCTGCCCGCCTGAGCGAGCGCGGGGCGGTGGTGTGCGCGCGCTCTCCCCGCCCCCTGGCTCCCGGCTCAGCGCAGCTGTCGCTGTGCAGGCGGAGGGGGCAGGCTGCGGATTCCTCCAGTCACTCCCTTTCGCTCCAGCCACTGCCCGGAGCTGCCAGCTCCGGCCACCGCTGCTGCATCTCCCCCCCGCTCACCGCTGCGGAGCGGAGCCCTGAGCTTCCCGGGACGGGAGCGGCTCCCCAGCCAGGAGAGGTAGGGGCTCTCGGTGCGTGCGGACAACATGGCACAGCCATGATCGACTCCCCCGGCCCCCAGTAAGAGTCCTGCCCCCTCCCCACAGGCAGCAGGGAGGCATGGCAAAGGCCGGAGGTCGGGGGAATGTCACCCCCCCATCGGGAAGAGCACAAGGAGGGGACAGTAAGGCTGGGAAGGGGAAGTGTGTGCATCTGATGGTGATATCCCATCTCCTAGAACTGGAAGGGACCTTGAAAGGTCATCGAGTCCAGCCCCGTGCCTTCACTAGCAGGACCAAGTACTGATTTTGCCCCAGATCCCCAAGTGGCCCCTCAAGGATTGAACTCACAACCCTGGGGGGTGGGGGACTGCAGAGAAAGGAGGCGACGGCCTCTGGTGCACCCAGCTGAGTCTCCCTCTGCAGAGAGAGGGGAGTGAAAGGCTTTTCCCCTACCGGGGCGGGGGGACGAGGCCGTGGGCTTGCCAGCCCGGCTAGAGATGGTCGGTGTGGGTGCGGGCTGCGCGCACCCAGCACCATAACAGGCTCCATCATTATATTGCAGTAGGATTATTGTGCCTCCTCCTCGGGCACTCACGCTGTCTGGTTTGTGCGTGGACAAGGGGGTGAATGGTCCAGCAGCAAACTGGGCAACGACGGGGGGAGCGGATGACAGCAGGTGGCTTAAAACCCCCACCCCACCCCAAATCCCCGACCGTGGGAGCCTGACATAGGTGGCTGCCTGTAACGGTACTGGGGATGCAAACAGGCGTGGTCGGGAACTAGCTGGGCTGCTGCTGCCTCTCCCCCGCCGCCCTTCTGTCTTCTCTGGAGGAGACCGGTCAATTTCCCCTCGCTCCTTCCCTCCCCCCAGTACTTCAACAGGTTTGTCTTTTAGGGTTAGATGTGGATCTTCCAGGTTCCCTCTGTTGGTATAATTGGCATCTTCCTTACGTATTGGTTAGATTGCGGTAAAAGTGCCTTTCCAGACAATGAAACCTAATCAGATTTGAATTTATCTGTGAGAAATGATAGGGAGGCGTTTGCTCTGTTGCAGTATTTATATTTGGGAACTATGTGTGTGTAAATCATGCCTGCGTTATTTATTGTTATGGTTTTCCCTTTCCTTTATGCCTGAGGAGAAATGATGCAGCACAATGCAGTGATCTGACAACCTTTATTCGGGTCTTTCCGGCTACATTTTGCATGATTCCCTTATGCACTGTCAAAACCCCACCCAACAGGAAATCGAGATTGCGTTTGTCCCGGGGAAAAAAACAATCACGGCCCTATCATTCTCATGCCTTTTATGTTGGTTGTTTGTGACTCCGATCAGTGTGTCGTGGAGGTGCAGATGGCAATTGGGCGTTTAGGGTGTGTGTGTGTGTGTTTGCTTGCTCTTGGTCTCTGTAATGAAGGGGGAGTTATGCGATTGCAGTTCTGCAGCTCTAATGCGGTCTGATGGAGTCCAGCCTGCAGCTGTGGAACATTAATCTGATACTACAAAAGTAGCAGCATTAGGGAGGGGTTAGAGGAAGAATGTTATTGTAAATGAGAGGAAACGGTGTACATTTATATTGTACGAGATAGGCACCTACTGTTCATGCACCATTTAAACGCAGACTGTATGTAAATCAGATGGATATAGTCAAACTGGTTGTTGATATTAAGTGCCCTTTCACATTATGCGGGAGAGCACGTTAGACCACCTGGTATTTCTTTACCTTATACCTGAAAGGTATTTGTGCTGTCATCACCCTTAAATCTTTAAATTCTCATACTGTACTTTGCAAAACACTAACATTTAGTGATCTAAAAATATTTTCTGCTCTTTGAAACGAATTGCACTCCAATCTCTATTTAATTGAAATCTACAGTCATGGTCTGTTTTTTTGCAATTTCATTAGTCTCTGTTCAGATTGTTACACTATTCTGTTGTTTATATTTACAGAAGAAACATTTGTTTTATTTGGAGTGTTTAAATTCTGACTTTTAAATGATTAGCCATATAAAGTTCCAACTTATTGGTTATGAGGCTTTGGCTTAATTTTTTTAATAGGCTGAAAGTTTTATGGACCTGAAATGCCTGTATTACTGAAGTGAACACATAACTAAAAAGGCATAATGCATGGACTTAAATTAATTGTCTTCCAGATCAACAGAGTAGTTTGATGTCTACAGGCCTGTTGTAACAAAACAAAAAACAACAAAAACAAAAACACAAAAAAAGGGGGGGGAAGCAAACTTCTGCCAAATGTTGCAAGACTGCAGTATCTCTGAAAAAATCCATCTTTCATAGCAGTGGAAAGTGGCATTTTAAATGATTATTTTAAAGTCCTCTTGATTTTAAACATAGATCCTTTGATTTTGAAGTACACGAAACATTAATCTATTATAAGACTTAACTTTTACGCAAAAATGGAGTGAGCAAAAAAATGGAGTGAGCAATTGAATATAACATAAATTCCATTCCAGTCCTCTAGTTCTGAGGAAATGTGTATCCTTACAGTAAGAAGAGTGGGGCGGGAGGAACAGAAGAGATTTCTTTCTAGATAATGTCTACAGAAGATTCTATGCTTTCATCATGAGCTTGTCCATAGACATAGATTTTGAATTATCAATATCAAAAGAAAAATTCCTGTAAATGAAAAATAAAACTACCAAGGTTTGAGATTTCTTGAAACATTATGTACAAAGGTTTGTTGATAGAATTGTGGCTATTATGAAGCCTGTTCATTGAGCTAGGTGACTGATTTTTTGATTATTTCTGGCCTGTGAGTGAAATCATGTGTTGCATAAAGACATACTGGAAACATTATTCCCAATAGTCTTGAAGATTATCTAGGCAGTTGGTGTTTATTACTTTATTAAAGAAATATCAGCAGTGTGGAAGCATCACAGGAAACTTAGCCATTTTGATTTGTCAGCCAGTGTGCAAAACTTCCAGCCAGAAAAAGGACTTGAATATACTGTGAAGCCTCTAGAGCAGTCATATTTACCATTGTGGGCTGCATCCACACAATATATATACTAGCTGTATGGGCCTGAGGATGTCACATGGGCTGCAACTGTGTGCTGATTGGGCCAAAAGTGGCCCACGGGCTGAGAATCACTGCTCTAGAGTGAAAGATGTAAGTTTATGATGGTAATGGTGATAAAGAGCAGTAGGTGGCCAAAGAATTAGTTTCTTTTACTAAATTCACTTCTACTTTTCAACAGTTTAGTTGTCAAGATGGTTGACTTTTCTGGAGAAAATTTGCAAAAATGGTTGTTGTGATTCCAGTGTGACAGCAATTCTTGGTGATTAGTGTTTGGTGGTTACTGTGTCACAACTGATACTAGGAAGACACTAAATAAAATGAATAAACTATAGTATTTTTGCGATATTAAACTACAGTTTATTTTCATAATGTAACAAAGTTGGTACTAAATCTGGTAGTAGAATAGTAGCATTTTTGCATCTTGCTGTAGAACAAGTTCAGTGAAGTAACTTGTATATGGTAAAAAGTAAAGCTTTTGATGGAACATAAATTAGTAGTTATGTGTCAAAGTATTGTAGAATCCTATTTCAGCTATAGTGTGGGATGAATCCAGAAAACCTTGCGATTACTATGTGCCTGCTCCCAAGGATGGACCAGACTGACGATGAAACATTCGTGCTCACACTGGTCATGTTGTACACAAACCAAAGCACTACCGCATGATCTAATTTAAGGCCTACCTGCCTTTAAATTGGACATATACGCTCAAAAGAAATGTGGTGAAAGCCCTTTTTTCATATAAATACTTATAGAACTAAGTCTCTTTTATCAGGGGCCTCCACAATGCTCACTGACATTACATAGGCCTGGGGAAGTATTTTATATGGGTCAGTGTGACATGAGTAGGGCCCTACCAAATTCATGGTCCATTTTTGTAAGTTTCATAGTGGTAGCATTTTAAAAAATCTTGAATTTCACAGTTTCAGATATTTATCTTAAATTTCATGGTGTTATAACAAAACATGAATATGTATTTTAAAAAGGCAAAATATAAACATGTAAACCCCTTAAGACTGTTTCTCAAACTGGGGGTCCGGACCCAAAAGGGGGTCACAAGGTGATTGTAGAGGGAGTCACAGTATGGCATGAGAGAGCTGGGTGCCCAGCTCTGAAGGCAGTACCACCGCCAGCAGCAGCATGGGAGTAAGGGTGGCATACTTTGATACCCCTGCCACCCACAATAGCTTTGTGACCCTCTTTTGGGTCGGGACCCCCAGATTGAGAAACGCTGTGCATTTTTGTTTACTTTTTACCTTATAGTATAGGGTACTTCTATAGTACATAGTAAAAATACACAAAAGACCAGATTTCACGGGGAGACCAGATTTCATGGTCCATGACACGTTTTTCATGGCCGTGAATTTGATAGGGCCCTAGACATAAGACATTCACCTCTTTGTGAGTGCCTCCAGTTGGATGGGTCTGGTGCTGCAGTCTTTTTTTCTTCTGGCACCCCCTAGAAGTTGTCAGCCTCATTAGGCAGGTCTTCAGTGGCTCAGTCCTCCAGCCAAGTCACACAGTTGATATGAATGAACCCCTTCCAGGGTAGGGAAAGTCCAGCAAAACTATTTGTCCTCACCAGGGTCTTCTGCCCTGTCTCTGGGCGTTTACATCCCAACCGTCACTCAGACTTCTAAGCAAGCCTTGTCTCCTTTTCAGGGCCTTACGCCGCTTTCGCAGGGGCTGGTGTGGGTGCAGAAAAGGACCTGGAGATTACAGTGGCCGAGAAGCTGGATATGAGTCAGCAGTGTGGCCTTGTTGCCAAGAAGGCCAATGGCATATTGGGCTGCATTAGTAGAAGCATTGCCAGCAGATCGAGGGAAGTGATTATTCCCCTCTATTCGGCACTGGTGAGGCCACATCTGGAGTATTGTGTCCAGTTTTGGGCCCCCCACTACAGAAAGGATGTGGACAAATTGGAGAGAGTCCAGCGGAGGACAATGAAAATGATCAGGGTGCTGGGGCACATGACTTACAAGAAGAGGCTGAGGGAACTGGGCTTGTTTAGTCTGCAGAAGAGAAGAGTGAGGGGGGATTTGATAGCAGCCTTCAACTACCTGAAGGGGGGTTCCAAAGAGGATGGAGCTCAGCTGTTCTCAGTGGTACCAGATGACAGAACAAGGAGCAATGGTCTCAAGTTGCAGTGGGGGAGGTCTAGGTTGGCTATTAGGAAAAACTATTTCATTAGGAGGGTGGTGAAGCACTGGAATGGGTTACCTAGCGAAGTGTGGAATCTTTATTCTTAGAGGTTTTTAAGGCCTGGCTTGACAAAGCCCTGGCTGGAATGATTTAGTTGGTGTTGGTCCTGCTTTGAGCAGGGGGTTGGACTAGATGACCTCCTGAGGTCTCTTCCAACCCATATCTTCTATGATTTTACTCGGGCCCTCCTACTTCTCCAGGTACCAATCCAGGGACCCTATAAACAGCAGCCATGTATCACTGCCTCCAGTTTGCTCTGCTATTACCTGGGCCTTTTTCCACGTAGCCCCTTTCTCTTCACCTGTTACCTTAGGGTTACAATTCTCAGGTCCAGCAAATGCAGCCCATTGAACTCCTTTGGCCAGCACAGAGCACCCATCATTGACTCTCTGGTCTCATCCAGGAACTGACCTGTTCAGGCCCTGCGTCTCCTTTTAGCTGAGCCTGCTGGCCTCTGATTGGCTGTGTATGTGCAGCCATTCTAGGCAAGCCTGGAGGACATACCTTCACTGCTCCTTTCCTGGTGTGGGGAGGGGTAGGACCATCGGGCCTTCAGCAGGCGGCCTCAAAGGGCCTGGGACACCCTGTCACCATCAAGTTACATGAATATACATGTGTGCAGTTTGATCATTTGTACAAAGTATTGTAATTCATTTGTGGGGAGCCTGTGCTACACAGCTCAAATGAAACCATTTATTTATTCAGATTTGTGGGTATTACACACAAATTAAAAGCCGGTACAGTAGTTTACCAATGGCCCAAACATCTTCCAAATCTAAGTCCCAGGCAGTCTCTGGCCCCCAGACTCTCCACTCCATAATTGTGGGAAAACCTTTGCAAAAAGTTGTTGTATTTTGGGATCAGTTGGACCAAAGTGAGGAGCCAATTCTGGAGCTGATGTATTGCCCCAGATAGTGCCCTATACCTGTCCTATTCCCATTTAAACCAGTGAGCTGTACACGAGAGCAACACAGATAGTCACAACTGTTGCAATATTTCCTGTGGAGAAAGGCAACCTTTTAGGGCCTGATCACTGTGCAATCAATGGGAATTTTCCCTACAGTACCCATGACTCAAATGATCAGGGATATTTTTAAAGTCAAAACCAACCCATAGGTCTCCTCCTGTTCCTAAATAACAGCAATGGGAGCTTTGCCTCTGATGTAGATAGGAGCATTACCCAGATGTGTAGCTCTGTCTAGGCCCAGCTTGACTAGATTTGACATCAACAGTTAAACCAGGACTGACTTTGGCCCATTGGTTTTAAAGTTTATTTGACAATCTAATGCCATCTCCTTGTTTTTGTTGTAGATTTATCAATTCACTTTAAAAATCCTCTTGTGGTTGTTTGTAATCCCTATATAACAATCAACGGTTGCCTCATGAGGAGAGTGCTAGACTCTGAAGGTGGAGTGTATGTACTATCTACTGTTACACAGGTAGAATCAACTTTCTGCAGATATGCTGCACCAAAGATGACCTTATCCTGTGTTAATTTTGTTTCAAATATGATTTTAATTTGTCAGAGTTTATTACAACTCTTTTAAATGATCTGTTGTGAATTTATTTTTCTAATGAACATGGATACTGTGTAGCAGCAATTGCTTCTGGACCTAACAAAGTTTTACTTTTCTTTAATGAAAAGTAGCGTTACATAGATTTCACACATGCAAAATTTTTATTATGCATAGCTATATCCCATCTGATTTACATAACATCATTCTTGTTGCTGTTTAACTCATCCTATGAATTTAAGTAGTCTAATCTTTTTAACAATTTTGTTGAGCTTTGGCTATTTTTAATTTATAGTTAAGTGCTAGAATGAATTGCTCCTGTCAAATCCCCATAGAAAATGCATAGTTTTGCTGCAGAAAATCCTATGTACAATTAAGAAATGGTTGAGTTTATAGCAAACATTTTTAGGTTTTTTTACCACAGGTTGAGAAGGTGGATTTTTGATGTGTGTTTGTCTGAAAGAGCGTGATTTCTATATGGCATTTAATATACGCTATAGGAAAAAGATCTACAGTCATATGTAATCTTTGCAGTCCATTGGTGTCTAGCTTACTGTGCGCAATGACAAATTAAGGCTGAAGAGTAACTTGAGCTGTGTTCTTTTAGCGCCATTGACTGTTTTTCTCTGACCATTCCCCCTTATTAGTAATTTTTTCTTGCACTGATGTCCTTTCAGATGTTTCTGCGTTTATGTACCTTTTGTTTTCCTTCCATAATTTTCTTATCTTCCACACAAATTTAGATTTTCCTTAAGATCTCTATATTTTTTCATTGTACACAGGACTTCTTTTGACTTGTAACAATTGTCACTAGACTGGAATGCCTTATGCTAGTTTATAGTCACTTTTTTCATTAACTCCTTTGGAAATGTGTCAAGCATTGGAACTTTTATTTAAAACATATATTAGTTTGACTTGTTCAGCAATCTTGGCACATCAAGAAAACAGCATGAACTGAACAAAAGGGCCACTCTGTGTGAAAAATTTAGGCCAACAAATGCTAATTCACACCTGTCAGCTACCACAAATAGATTAGTGGCTAATACCAATTATGCCATTGAACCAGAAGAGGTGTGCCATTAATCTGCAGTTCAGAGACACTAACTGCACTGCAATCAATCTGTTCACAGGTAAATTTTCCAAATTAAGTGGATTTTCCATTTACTAGGGCCCTAGTAGATCTGAAAAAACTGCCTGGGTGCAAAGTTTATCTGGTCAGATCCTGGAGCTACACCTGTTTATACCAGCTGAGGATCTGGCTTGCCATCCACAAAGCATAATCACCATTTGTTCTGTAGAAGATATTAAGCTCTGGTAATGTGGGATTTGCCTCCTGTTCTGCCCCACATAGCCCAAAGCTCTGGGCAAGAATGTTCTCAGCTCTCATCTTTGTTTATATAGTGTTTTTTTCAGTTGTAACCTGAAAGAGAAAATCCTAACCCCAGCCCATGGAGAGGGTTTCTTCTTCACCCTCAGTAGGAAAAGAGATGGATAAAGAAAAGTTAGAAAAATAAAAATGAATAGAAGCCAATTCAGCTGTCAAATATGCCAGTTTTAACATGATATAACTCTATTAACTTCAATAGTGCTAAAAGTGATTTATGCTGATATAAGAGGATAAGACTGAGTCCTACTCAGGGATTGTCAGACAGAGATCTACTGAGTAACTAAACTAGTTTATTTTAGGATTTATGCAGCATATTCATATTTTAAAGTAGAATATGCAGTTCTGGAAGAACAGTTTATGACTGATGAATCAGTGGAAGGGATGATCAAAAGTGGAAATATTTATTGGAATTTTTTTTTAAAAAAAGGTCTCCCTCTGTCTCTTCATATTCCAGACAAACTAAATAACAGACTGGTTAATATATTTGTTTAATGTTGATACATAAAGTCCATTGATAACAGGGCTTTCTGTATGGCATTTACGTCTATGTGCACCATCTGTTAGGTAAATCTTGTAGAAAGCAGTTGGAGTACATTGATGTGCAGCTCCTACATAGGAATAAGTCACAATTTAAGACCTGATCTTGTGAAGTATTGAACATCCTCAATTCTCATTGACTTCAGTCCCAACTTCCCATTGACAAAACGGGTCAGAGAACTTCCCATTGTTTTCACAGGGGATTGAGAGTACCTCAGCACCTCACAGGATGTATTCAGCACCTGGCAAGATTGATACCCCAAACAATATTACTGTCCCTTGTCAATGGTAGAGATATTTACCTGTACAATGCACTCTGAAGTACATTTCAGGTTCTTCGACAAAAAATGAACTAGTGTCATATGGTAAATTTAGACCCATCTGTACTTCCTATTACAGCAAAGATGCTGACATTCGCTAGTGAGTTAATGTTCCCATCATATTAACTATTTTGTATTTCTTTGAGGAGGGAGCTTAATTGTCTTAATCACCACTGGGTGGGTTCTACTGTAGTATGTTACAAATCACCTGCTTTATGACACTTGTTTCTTACTGCCATGTTGGTAAAGTGGAACCTTGTTTATAAGATGATGATAGACCTAAATATGCCAGCTTCCTACAGCACTAACTTCCTACCAGAAAAAACTTAGATTGACTAAATATGCCTAAAAACTTAATTAGAATGGGCTAATTTATTATCATTGTGGCCATTAATGTAGAGTAGGAAATATAGTTTTTATAAAACTTGATTGAATTTTTATTTTTTCCAGCTGTAAAATGTAATTTTGTTAGTGCAGCGATGCACACTGCAAACATTCCATTTAATTATGGCAAGTGATTCCTTTATTTTTACATTAGAAGTCAAAGAGAGCTATGGAGGCTCAACACCTCACCTTGAATATGAAGACACTTATTTGGGTGCTTTAATATAGGTTTAGGTGCCTGACTTCATGCATCCATGTTTGAAAATGTTATATGTAGCCTGAAGTAATTGAGACTTGTTTCACAAGGACTGTCTCTGACTTTTCTTTCAATAAACAAATACACCTCTACCCCGATATAACGCAACCCGGTATAACACAAATTCGGATATAACGCGGTAAAGCAGCACTCCAGGGGGGGCGGGGCTGCGCACTCCGGTGGATCAAAGCAAGTTCGATATAACACGGTTTCACCTATAACACAGTAAGATTTTTTGGCTCCTGAGGACAGCGTTATATCGAGGTAGAGGTGTGTCTAATAAATGTATTTAAAAATCTATTGTCAGTGTCTGCAGAGGGAATGCCGTGCAGCAGTGTGTAGTTGTGGAGCAGGTATTCTGCTTAAGTATGCATTTATAGCAACAAGTGGAATACGGCATGAGGTTAACCGTTCTAGTTCTTGAAGAAAGCAGTTTTTGCCTTGACTAGTAAAAAGAAGAAGAACAGGAGTACTTGTGGCACCTTAGAGACTAACAAATTTATTAGAGCATAAGCTTTCGTGGACTACATATATAGCATATATGCATCCGAAGAAGTGGGCTGTAGTCCACGAAAGCTTATGCTCTAATAAATTTGTTAGTCTCTAAGGTGCCACAAGTACTCCTGTTCTTCTTTTTGCGGATACAGACTAACACGGCTGCTACTCTGAAACTTGACTAGTAAGTTATTGATTGCAGTGGTTTTGGAAGGGCACATTGGATCTGAGGGGCTCTAATGGAAATCTAGTGGGTGTTTTAATACTGAATTCAAGAGGATCATTAGCAGGTGCTGAGCCCTTTATCAAAAGCCAGTATCCTCCAGTAGACAGGGCGCTGGAGTGGAAGCCAGGAGATCTGGGTTTGGTTTGTAGCTCTCCCACTGACTTACTGTGTGACCCTGCACAAATCAGGCCAAAGTTTTCACAAGTAACTGTTGATTTTGGATGTTTCTGTTTTTGGGTGCCCAACATTAGATGTCTTAAAGGGGCCTGATTTTTTTCCAAAATGCTGAGTACCCACCCTCTGAAAATTAGATGTCAAGTTGGGCTATTAGAATCACTATTTGCTCTTCAAAGTCCTGGCCTTAACCTGCTGTGCTTCATTTTCACTTGAAGATAATGATACTTTCCCTTGTTTGTAAATTGCTTTGAGATCTATGTATGCTAAGTGCTAATTGTCATTTTCACAAGGATGATGATACTGATGCTTATTACAATTTTTTTTGTTTCTATGCTGAAATAATTAAATTAACTCGCATTGGGTTTATTTTATAATTTAAAATACTGTAATTTGCTGGGTATAATAAAGCTCACTGTAAAATTCCCATTTACAACAAACAGTTTTGACCATTTCACAGTATCCTCCTTTTGGAGTAAAATATTCTTATTGTCATAGTAAGCACATTTACAAAACCATATTCTCAGGTGGTATAAATCAGTATCTGATTTCAATGGAGCTAAGCTTATTTATACAAGTTGAAGATCTGGCCCAGAGCCTATAACTTAATGTTAAAACATTTGTTGGAATCTATTTTAATTATGGTCTTTATAACTTGGACTTTCGGAGGAGCTTGTTCCAAATGTTTTTCTCATTTGTAGGCTAAGATTGTGCAAAGTGACCTCATGCTAGTAAGGGTGGGTCAGTTATAATGTGGAAAAATCTTAGTCAATGTGTCTTAGAGATAAGTGGTACTGAATCCCAACTAGAGCTGTGCATTAAATACTGGAATGTGTTGGAGACGTGCCAGCAGTTTGGAAGCAGGACTGTGTGACAAGTACTAATGCAATCACACTATACCTTAAAATAGTACCCTGGATAACAAAAGATCGGGAAAGTTGTCACTTTACCTCATTTTAGCACAAATTCATTCCTTAAAATAGATTAGAGAATGAGTATATATTTTTTCTAATTTATGCTCTGTTTGCTTTTTATAATTTACAGGTCCTCAAAAACCTTTAACACGGCAGAATTGCATTGCAGGAAAGAAGGAAAATAACTATAACTTTAACACTGGGGCACAAGTCCTTGATTAGGCAAAACAATCAACCGATACCTGAGTAAGGACTAAATAAGGATCTAAACCTTTGCTAGGAACTAGTGTGGTTTTTTCAAATTTGTCTTCATCTGTAAGCAAGTATTGAGGCAGAGATAAGTCAGTCACACTGGCACAGAGTGACATGGAGGCAGGATTTGGACTCAAAATTCTGGATGTGAGCAAGCAATATTTGAATATTTAAAATGAATATTGGTTTACCACCAAGCTTTGTTCAACAGTAAAAATAAGTTTATAGAATTTTCAGCTCCATGTCAAATTTGTCAACAGAACAGTTTGATCCTGCATTTTATTCCTTGGCATAAATGTTTTAAAAACTTAAAACCTGTGATGCCTAAAGTAGTTTGTTATGGAAAGAGGATGAGTTTGCTTCTAAATGGGCACTAGGGAGAAAACAAACGTTGGGGGGGGGGCTGCTCTTTTGGAACAGCTTGTGCTATAGAGCCAGTATGTGGTTCTGGTTAGCGTTGGTGAGAATCAGCTGTAGAAAAGCATGGAATGAACCAACCATTCTCTTAACACATATTTGTGTTACTGTGGGGACCAAAACAAGAAACACTGTAATAGGAAGAGGAGAGTGGAAATAAAATGGAACAGTGAGGATACAGAATGAAAAATACATATGTAAATTGTGACCTTTGGATTTGTGCAGGTCTCAGGACTAAAAATCTGAGTTGCATTTTTTTTGAAATGACACGGCTTACTTCATTTGGGGAAAATATACAGCACTTTTGATCTTGTTTCATATTTGGAATCAAGGCGACAGCTCTGGCTGAAAAGGAAGGGCCTGCTCCTTCATTTTGTTCACCCGCATTGAAATTCTGGTCCCAGGACAACGGTCCTTTTGAGCTGGGCTCAGGACAGGACTCAAGTGTTGGGAAGTGGCAAAAATGGCTTTACACCACCCTTGTGCTCCCACCAGTGGTGGTGCTTTTTTTAGGGTGGGGGTTTCATTCAGCATGTAGTGTAACTTACAGAACCCTCAGGGCTGCTTTAAGTAATGCTAGCTGGTAACAACCCCCTAAGGGTCATTGCAGAAGCCAGGCATAGGTTGGAGCAACAGTGGCACTATGACTATGCCTTCTCACCTCCAATGCTGGTTCTTGGAGGGGGTGTAGTCTACCAGCTACACCAGTTCTGCACTACCTGGGGATTCCCCAATCCCAGCTGGCCAGCTAAAATAGCTTTAAGGATTTGTATTGTTGGAGTGTTGCTAAGCATCATTGTTACGTTTGTATAAAACGACTATAGTGGAATGGAGAATCAAATTCAAAAATTTCACTCTGAGTTTCACTGAACTTTCCATTTTCCCAGTCTTGTGGTCTTTCAGAAATTACATTATTTAAAAAGCTATTTGAGTCATGACTAATAAAATATTAGGTGGCACTGAGTTAAAGGAGCAAGTAAATGATGGTAGTGGATTATTTTCAGAGAGATACTTCAAAGGTATGTTTAGCCAAACAAGGATAACATAAATTCTGGGTAAATGAAGCATACGCCGAAGAGGATTAAACATATTTGACCCCGGCAGGTATTTAAATAACACCAATACAATAAAGAATATCTGCTAGTTATTAATGAAAGTCTCAGCTGGATTCTTAAATTTATTTAGTCATGGAAGAAAAGAATGATGTTAAACCTAATGTTAATAGGTAGCCTAGTTGCGGTGGAGTGATTTTTCTTTTCCTGCTGGGCTTAAAAAATGAATTGGACAGATCTTCAGCTGGTATTAATCTACATTGCTCCACTGAAGTCAGTGAAGCAATGCTGATTTCACCAGCTAAGCATCTGGCCTGAGATTTTTAATTCTCTTGGTATAAAAAATGCAAATGACTTTATTTGGGATGCACATTGATCAGTTAAATTTTTAACCAGTGTAAATAATCTGAATCAGGAGAGGAAAGATTTGTTAACAAAAGTGTCCATAAATCACTCTTGTAGATGATGATAACCTCTGTATGGAGAGGTTTGAGTGACACAGAGCTCTTATCTGTGTTTTGAGTCTAAAACAAATAATCCTAAAGTGTAGTAAATCCTGTGTTGGATTATGCTACTGAAGTATGTGAAACAAAGATCAGCACTGATATATCTTAGAGAAGAAATAGATTCTCAAGATGCTTGCTTAGGTAATACTTTATGGTGACAGGGCAATGTAAAACTAGGAGTTTAAATTGCTTTTACCACCATTTTCTTTTAAACAAGCAGATGAGACATTATGGAAATCTAAGGAGCTGCTCACTAAAATGGAACTGACAGGTGAGGACCACATGGACATACCAACAGTAGGTGGAGCAGTGAGTTGGTGCATGATACGCCAGCCATTTTAGAGATGTTTCTACAGCTGTTGTCAACTAGCGGAAAATAATGTGAATCACTTGGGATTGCTGTAGCTGGGCTTGCTGAGAGAGTTCAAAGAGTCACAGAGTTCCTCAGATTCCTGGCATGGTTCTGTGAACTTACATGTCACTTTAAGGGCAGTTTGCAAAGTCACATGTTCACGTTGTTTAAGAGCATCTTTAACAGTAGTTGATATAGTACAGCTGTTTTCATTTTTAACTTCTGGGTGTCATAAGCAATGGCAGAAGGCCAAGGAGCCATTGAAGGGATTTGGGATTGAAATTAGTTTTAGCCAAACTGGATTATAGTGGCATCTACTAGTACTCTTTTATAGTTAAAAGTTTTGTGCATATTTCTCTGTAAAACACCAGTCCTTTGTAGAGCGTGGTAATTTGCCTATTAAATTACTCTGTGCTGTAATTTGGAATATTAGGTAATACAAACTTTTGATTGTTTACAATAAGTAGAAAAATGCATATCAAAAAGAGTTTTTAAAAAATAATTTAAATGTTTTGGGTTTAAAATATTATTAGCACATGATCAGTCTGTAAAAGATTAATGTATCAGATGACCAAGATATTAATTTTGGAAAGTGGCTGTTAGGCAGGCAGCATTATTACTTTATTAGAAAGATGTTTACAAATTGTATTACAAACATGTTTTTTTGCAGCTCATCACTTCTGTACATTTACAGAAATAATTTCTTATCCCAATAACAAAACAATTTGAGAATCAGGCAAAAGGAAAAATAACAGAATCAAGCCCTGATCTGGCAATTTATTCTGGATAGCCACGGGACACAACTTGCAGGATTGGAGCCTTAAAAGTGAAACTCTCTTCTACTGCTTTGTGCTTCAGCATTGTAGTGCCTATAAAACAGCCCCCAGTGTCACATGCTGTTCTGAAGCATTTGTAACACCAAATTAAGAGCTCTCATAGCAAGGTATGTGTTTGTACTAAATTCTTGTGCTTCCCCCCCCCCCATTGTGTTTACGCATTAAGTTGATGTCCAAGGGTCTGTTTCTGCAAAGTACTGAGCACCTCATGTGGTGAGAGCTGGGAGCAATCAGCACCAGTCAGAAGATGGCTCGCAGGCTTGGGCCCCAAGAGCTAAGAACGTATCTGGAGACTGTGTGACTTCACAATGCAGAATGCTATCTGCTTATAACAATTAGTTACGTTATTGTAACAAGTGCCCAAATTCCAGCCCTGGTAATTCTGCAGGATGATCTAATAATCTTCATCTGCAATCAGGTTCTCCTGTCAACTCATATTACCGTAACGGGAGTGGGCTGATGGTGGAAGTTGGTCCTTATTTTTTTGGCTCTTATCAACATAAATAACTCTGACAATCTATAAACCATTACACATGTGAGTAGTCATTGGTGACTTCTGTGGGATTACTCATGTATGGGGTTGTAGTATCTGCCCCAGTATTACAGTTTACGGCATTGCTTCACCAAATAGAAAACACCTCAGACTTAAATATCAAAACCAAGTTTTGTTTTCATAGCTGAACATATTCTAGTTTGGAGACTTGAACAGTCAAGGTGATACATATAGGAGGGACACTTCCTCATTTTGAAAGATTTTTTTTTAAAAAATCATGTTACTATTCCACCCTTCCAAATCGTGGAGGTGAGATATATGTGTGAAATTACAGAATCATGAAATTTATTATTTTAATCTTCATCACTCTATTATTATGCTCTCTGCTGCCAATCCATCTCCTCCAGGATTTACTCCAGCACTCCCATCTCCTGAATTGCTTCACAGAGTTGCCCCCAAAAAAGAAAAATCAGGCTGCCCCAGAAATATTCCTTTCTTGTTCCCCCCAAAATGTGGAATTACTCCAAAAATTACCCAGGAGTGAGGCCCCGATTGGGCAAGATTTAGTTCTGGATCAGTAACGACCTCTGTAGACATCAAAATTGTGACAATTTTGACGTTTTACCTCATGACCCTGCAGGAGAAAAAAACAGGAGTTTGATATCATTTGGAAGGGTGGACAGATCTGAAATATTCTACTTTGAAGTCATGACTTTTTAATGTATAGAAGAGCTATATTATGTCTTTTTTATGGTTCCTTCTGAAACCGGTATGATTGGACTTCTAGAGCCTGATCTTGCACCACTGAAGTCAATTCCAGTGGGAGGTGGTTTATAGCAACCAAGGTACCTGACATTTGAGGCAAAGGGATATGATAAATAGTTCCAGGAAAAAAGGTTAGAATTCTTTAAAACATTTCTGATTTTATTTTTTATTTTTTTGGTGACACATACAGGTAGTACAGGGGATGTATTAAGCTTTTATTTGAATGTGTTTGGGGTGGCATGCTAGGTGTAAATCAGGCTTCCCAAATTCATACTGAGAACACCTCTATGTAACATCACTCTATCGTGTATCATGTATATTTATATATGAATGAGAGGAAGGGAGAAAGCATAGTTGTTCTCTCTTGTATTCACTCTTTAGGAGATTTTCAAATGTTTGTTTAGTTTAATTTTTTACAACTTAAATCTTGCTATTAAAATCACCCCACTCTCCTTTGAAGTGACTGTGGATAGGGAAATGGTTACATGAATCTGACCAGAGAAGTTCTTTCTTGTGTATATTTTAATATTTCCTTTTGTCCCATTCAGTTTCCATAAAAGGAAAATTTCTGTAAGTTATATGGTAAAACTAACAATCAGTGAAACGGACATATTGTTTGACAAGCAGCAGATAAAGGCACTTTGTTACAAATAGTATCCCCCCCCCTCCAAGTATTTGATTTAAATAAAGGGTCAGCTCACCAGGGGATTTTATGGTTGGTGGCCTCATACACATGTAGCATATTTAAATGTTGAAGCTTTTACATAAATAACTGTATACACTGTTTATGCCCAGTAAGACTTTGGAATAGTTCCCTTCCTCTTTTAATAGTGTAATGATGATCTGTAGGTTTCATTGGTGGAAGTTCTTGAAAAATACACTGAAAAGCAGAATTTTCAAGTGGGCTTTAAATAAAAAACAAACAAAAAACCAATTGCTGCTTTATTAACAGATTTTACACTTGGCTAATCAAAATTGTGGATTGCTGAATGATGATGTTATATCTTGTACAGATTACTCATAATGCATGTAACAATTTTTTCTCCAAATTGATCTTAATGTATGGCAGTATACGACAGCACTTTCTACTTTGATTCATAGAATTACAAGTAGCTTCCCATTTTTTTTATTGTCATTGGGAGTGATGAATTCTTGTTCTCTTTTGCAAAGCTGTCCTTCCTCTTTTTGACTTTCATTAGCTAGTGCCTGGAAAATACTGGTATTTCTTTTCAGCTGCACTGGAACTCTGTCAACATTCAACCTGAAGGGCACAGTATACCTTTGGGAAATGCTGATTGGAAGATTAGAGCATGCTGAAACTGGAATGTCCACAACTTTAGCACTGTCCAGAGCTGATGTTTCCCAAAATAAAAGCCAGGAAAAAACTGCACCATTTCATTAAGACACTGGATAAAATACTGATTTTTCAAGTCAACAGATTTCATGTGTGCATAAAAATGGGCAACTAGAACTAGTACCATCTGATGATATGTGGTCCTTTTATAGTGTGACCAGATAGCAAGTGTGACAAATCGGGACGGGGGGAGGGTCTAATAGGAGCCCATATTTAAAAAAAAAAAAAAAAAAAAGACCCGAATATTGGGACTGTCCCTATAAAATCAGGACATCTGGTCACCCTATCCTTTTATAGTAGAGCATCTAACAGCTGATGTTCTCAAAATTATTTAGAAAAATCCTTATTGCTCCCCTCTCAGATACGTAAGTAGCAATATCCCCATTTAAAAAATGGAATCACAGATGGGTGATATGACTTGTCCAAGGTCGCACAGTGTGTATCAGGTAGAGCTGAGGTTACAGCCCAGAATGTCTGACTCTTAGTCCTGTGCTCTAATCCCTAGACAATACTCTATGTTAAGTATAACTAATAGTGTTTGTATTTAACTAATAGTGTTTGTATTTTTTAGTAGTGAAAATGCTGATTTAGTGATAGCTTTCAAAGATTTCATCTTAGAAGTCAAAACCAGGTGGTCTAATCTTTTGAATAATAAAAAATACAAATGTTGTCAATCTGTTTATTGCTCTTAAGTGCTGATATTATATTAGTGGAATAACCTGAGAAAACAGTGATTGCAATGCTGTTTGCTGAGAAGCAGGGATTTGGGGTTACTGATGTATAGGTGGATGCAGCAACTTCCAGAAAAATGACATGTTCATGGAAATGATGTAGTGTACATGTTTTGGAGATTAGCACTGAACTGCTTTGAGTGTTGATTGTTGAGAGGGTTTCCTGGCCCTTTTGATAACAAAGTGTTATCAAGCAAGAGATTCCACCTCACAGTTTGAACAAGAGTTTCTGTTCATGATAGTCTAGTGGTGATGCAACTTTTCCTTGTGAGAGATTATAGGAAATGGAATAGGTTTGATTTGCATGGTCAACAGTATAATTGGCTTCATTAGTATTAGCATTGTGCTTAGCAGCATATTGTTTAAAGCTGTAACTTCCTATTAGAAAAAAAGTAAACTTTGATGGCTTATTCCTGAGTTTCTGGTTTCAGAATGGAGGCCACAGGCCATCTGTAAGATGTCAACTAAAAAGGGAGATGGGCTTGTAACTTGAGAACCCTCGCTCTCTTCCCCCCCACTCCCCAAAATGCAGGGGAGAGGCAGATGAGCGGAATTTTTGTGCCTGCTAGTAGTTAACATTAGCTGTTTTTCTTTCTCTATTTTTTTTTTTTAAATTTATGAATGAATGTTTGGTGCTCATAAGTGAGAAACCAATAAGCTTGGCTAGAGACAGGCATGTTGCAAGTTTCCACCATCCAGGTCTACTGTTGTACCTCAATGTTGACCTATAATACCTCTGCTACTCTAGTTCAAGGTTTCTCAAATGTGGCCACCAGGAGATTCCTGGGTGGTGATGGGAGGGGAGAGGGGGAAGCAGCGGCCCCTCCCTCAGTGCTGCCAGCAGTGGTTTGGCCCTGCCCCTCTGGAGCTGCAAATGCCAGAGGAGCAGGCAGCCGCGTAAGTTCCCCACTTTCCCAGGGATGGCGGGGCTCGGGCTTCCAGCTTCAGCCCTGGGAGGTGAGCTGCAGGCTCAGGCTGCATGGCATCGGGATCTGTCCCCCACCTGCAGCGGGGCTTTGGGCTCTGGCCCTGGGCTCACCACCCTCCTGGCCCCCACTGCGTCCCCCATCTCCGGTCCCTGGCTGCAGGGCTTTGGGCCCCCACCACCTCCCTCCGCACCCCCCAATTTCCCCCAGCATCCCCCTCCGTTCCCTACTGCCTCCCCATCCAGGGCTTAATTTGTCTCCCAGCTTGCCAGGGCTGAGTAAGTCTGCCGTGAAAGTGGTATTTGTATGTTTGTTTGTTAATATCACTTTTCACTGCCTCCCAACTAGCTAGCAAGTGTGCTGCTGTGAAAAGTGATATTAACAAATATCACTTTTCATAGAAGCAGACTTACTAGTTAGCAAGTCAAACAAACAAAAAAAGCAACCAAAAGGCAAAATAAACAACAAAAAAGTCAAGAACATCAAAGCACCTTATTTATATTTCTCTTCTGTTTAGGTCCAGTAAAGAAGAGACAAATTTACATTATATTTAATATTTAGTCTGCAAAAAACCCCAAACCGTACATAAATAAATTACTATGATTTGTACATGTATATGTAAATATTTATTTGTTTTTTCTAAAGTTAATTAAGTATTTTAGGAAAAATTGTCAGAACGGCCAGCAGCAAGAGTTGGCCGCATTCTGAGGCCACCAAAAAAATTGTTGTGAGAACCTTGATTCTCTGAAGCAGAGAGACTGTCAGTAGTGACTGACTAATGCTTATGCTGTGTTATGGCCTCTTAGTGAGACTAGACTATTTCTCCCAAACTCCATTTCCATGTGTAGTCCAAAATGGGATGTAAAGTCTAGTCATTAAAGGTGAAAAGATGGTGCATCTAACCCACTGTACCACATTGCCTTCTCCTGGCTGTCTCACCTTATTGTAATACTGCAGATGGCAGTCACCCATAGATTTATTTGCATTGGAAATCTAGTATGTTGATTTTAAAGATAAACAAGTGCTTTGGTCTCTCTTCATGTGTCAGTCCCTTAGCTGAAGGGGGTCTGCTTTTTTCCTAGCTCCGCAACTGGTATCCTGATACCGTTTAGGTCTTGAATGTGAAATGAAATTCTGGGTCATGGGAAGTGCCAAATGGCAGTGGCAAGAGTGTTCAGTGTCACAGCAGCTAGTGTAAAGGATTCCTTGCTACATCTCAACAGCTGTACATTGTGACCTGAGTCACAGCTTGTTACTTGAGTCCCTTCAGTTTGGACACAGTTGACTTGTGGAGTCTGAGTGGGTGGGATTGAAAGATGGTTGTAGTTTTGGGTAACTCGTTAGGGAAAGTAGTTACTCGGGCAGGGTGTTAGTCACACTGGAGAGAGAGGGTGAGTAAAGGGACCCATGAAAATAGGGGATCTGATACAGACAAGTTGGGGCAGGCACCTTCTGAAACGTTGTTCAGATGATATTTGTCATGTGCTGCGCTGATGTGGCTCTCCTGGGAAAGTCCCCTCCTGCAGTGATTGAAAGTTCCATGTACAGTGCAGGAGATGCTACAACCTGGTGAGCTGCTTTGACCCAGCGCATACGCCGATGAGTAGCACACAACAAATACCGTACATTTACATATTGTCTCCCATCTGAGGATCTCAAAGCACTTTACAATGGTCAGCCCTATTCCTGTTTTTCTGATTGAAACTGAGGTATATGGGGTGACTCACCCATCATCAAACAGCAGATCGGTGGCAGAGCTAGAAGTTTAACTGAGGTTTGCCACCTCCTGTTTTCCAGCTGTAATGGTTAGACAGCACTGCCATCATCTGAAGTGTCAAGAAGAGAAAGATGGGGGAGAAGGAGAGAGGAGGTGAATGCAGGGGAAAGAGGCGGGAAGAGATTAAAAATAAAATGAGGAACATAGGGAGATCATAGAGAGAGAGAAAAATAAATACATAAAAAAAATGCATCCTCCCAAAACCAGGGTTGGATAAAGGCAGGGTCCTGGTTTGTATTGTGGTGCTTTGTGCAGATGGAGCTCAGGCAGAGCAATGAGAATCAGAGCAGCAGGCAGTGGAGCACTCCATTAATTGCTATTGGGAGGCCACCTGTTGGGGTGGGTGTGAACTGGCTGGGCAGCTGCACTGGGGAAGAAGGTCAAGAACTTGTAAAATCTGAACGTAAATGAGGAGCCCTGTGGAATGATGTCCTCAGCCGATGTGCTGTGGGATTGAGCAATCCAATCAAAATGTGGATTATTTAAAAAAAATGTTCTTGTAAATTAGCTAAAGGAAAAGTTAATAATAAAAATGCAGTTTCTGGAAAAGGTTTCTCTAAACTTGCTGTGGATAAAAATGTGCTGGAAATGAGAATTTCGTCTGAGATGAAATAGAGAAAAGAAAGTCATACAAACAAAAATGACCAATTTGTATTTAATGAAAGAAAAAACAATTTGCTTTCCCTGTGATTCAAAGGAGCCAAGTACACCTTAGTGTCATCAGTGAGAGGAGGGAGGAAACCACCCAGTGCACAACTTTTATTAGTGCAGTGGAGTTCAGAAAGGCTTTCAACAAATGCTGTGCAGCCAAAATGATTTGTCATCTGCTGCTCAAGGAAATCTCAATTTTCCTTCTGATTATGTTGGACCAAGTGAATGATGGTAGTGCTCTTGTGTTTTAATTGTCCTTGAATTTCAAAGTGAAAATGGATCCTTTTTTCTATCCCGTTTTCAAGTTTGACTTTTGTGGATAAGGGTGAGACTAGCAATATTTTGTTTATTGGCTTAGTTTTAAAAACAAAACAATAGCGTTCCATTTGAAATCAGATCAATGTTCAACTTAGTTGACTTGCATATTTAGCTGTAGTCCACTTAAAAGGTAAAAAAACAGAGGAGAGAATTTCTTAGCCGTTCCCCCCCCCCCCGCAGATGTTTAGCTGCCAAGAGCACATCAACATTGCAGGAAACTGTAGTAATAATGCCCAGGCCTTACATAGCACTTTTCATCCGCGTCTCCCAAATCACTTTACCAAGGTGGGGAAGCCTTATTGGCCCCATTTTGAATATGGGGATGCTGAGGCACAGAGCGGCGAAGTGACCTGCCAGGACTACACAGTAAGTTGGTGGTAGAGCTGGGCTCCAAACCCGATGCCCTGTCCACTGGGCATGTGGACTTCTCACTGATAAGTGTGTGACCCTGCAGCTGAAACAATGCCTGGTGCTCCTGACACATTCAGAGATGGGCACTCTCTGGGTAGTGACTGCTGGTAATGTGCCAGATTTGATCCTGAGAACAAAAGGCTTTTAAAAAGGGGGATGAATTCTGCTGTCTGTTACACGAGTGTAAATCCAGAGACTCCTCTCATGTCAGTGGAGTCACTCCAGATTTGCACCAATGGAAACTCATACACCTTTTTAGATGGGATTATGTGCACTTTTATACTGGCCTCCAGCTGCTTGCAAAGGGGCATGATAGGACTATATCTCCAGCCAGCCCACCCATATTCTGTTGGGAAATGGAGCACTGTGGCAGTGCTGCTCTGGTCTCTCCCCTCCCCTTTACCATAAGAGAGCACAAGCACTGGCATTGGGGTTGCTTTGTGTATAAAGTGCACAGGGAAGGAAGGGAAGTCGTCTCTGTCTGTGTCCTCAAACTCAGGCCAGGTCTACGCTACAAACTTACATCGGTATAACAACATTGCTCAGGGGTGTGAAAAATCCACACCCCCACACCCCCGAGCGATTTAGTTATACCTATCTAACCCTCAATGTAAACAGTGCTGTTGATGGGATTGGTTCTCCTGTTGACATAGGTACTACCTCTAGGAGAGGTGGATTAACTGTGCCGATGCTCTCCTGTTGGTGTAATAGCGTCTTCACTAAAGCGCTACAGTGACTCAGCTGCAGCACTGCTGAATCACTGTACCTGAAGACAAGCCCTCACGTTTCATATCCGCTGAGGAGTAGCAACATTTCAGACCTCTTAGTTTACAACTGTTTGTCTATCAAAACAAAAACCAACAACAACAAAAGGCGGCAGCAGCAGTAGAGCAGGCTCCTGATTGTAGAGGAAAAACAAGCAGGGATGGTGTCATTCTCTGTGTTAGTACAGAACCTAGATAATGGGGCCCTAACCCAGATAGTTGGCCCCAACTCTGCTACCATAACGTACATAATAAGTTCTGCTGTACTTTAAAAATCAATTTATCTAAGTAATGCCAATATCATTTGTTTTTCAGGCAAGATTTCCACTTGGTGTAAACAGGTACAGCTTCAATTAATTACACCATCTGTGGATCTGTCCCCCTCCTCCTCCCATGTCCAAATACTTTTGACCAAATTCATCCCAAGGGTAGCCCCCTGTGCTTCCATGGAGTAACCCCAGGGATAGATTTGGGCCGCTAAGTAACCTGCCTTTCATATTACCAATGAACAATGTGGAATTTACTTGTGTAGTAGCCTGCCTTTGGAAGGGAGTACTCAAAACAATAGCTGGTTGATTTTTAAATAAAGTTGATTGTGTAGATGGAATAAAAATCAATATTTCATCATCAATACATCATGCTAAACAAAGGACCAGTCCTGCAAACTGTTAGTAGCACTACAGACATCTTTATTCCCTCCCACATTTAGTTATATGGACTATGTTTTTTGTAATTTTTTGACCTATTAAATGCAAAATTAGCAACTTTAAAAACAGTTCTTAGTTTTTATTTTAATTAATGAAGTGCCTCATTGTATTTCAATAATACTTTGAAAACATTAATGTTCCTGCCACTGTAGTACTTACCCAGGCAAAATTCCCATTGGATTATGACTACAGAATTGGATTCCCAAGGAGTTTTTTTTTTTGGTATTTTTATTTTTCTTGTATGGTTGATGTTTTATTTACCATGAAGAAGAAGATGGTTGAACAGGCTTGGCTTTGGATAGTACAGAATTATGGCTTATTCATTTTCATGAATATTTGATGAAACTGTCAAGTTTCATCGTAATATGTCTTCAGATAACGCATCCCATGTGTGTAACCATTGCACCACTTTCTTCATTTGACATCTACAGCATTTTCTTTTGTCTGACTCATTTGAACATTGATTGTGTTTTGGAGGGGTGGGGGAGGGAATGAGGTGAAAAAACCTGGGACATTCGAGATGATCCTGAAGCCCATAAAGCTGGAGAGCTAGCAGTGTGTATGGAATACCCTTACAGGTTTGCTGGGATAGCTACCTTAAAAAAAGGATGATCCTAGGAAAACTGGACAGTTGGCAACCCCAAATAAGTATGTCTAAGGAGGTTGTATAGAGGAAAATATTAACAGGAACATGTTAAAAGAAAAGATTTTAATAGTTTTATTCAGTTTTACTTTCATAGCTGAATGTTACTTTTGAAAACTATCTGGTTTTATACAATGGTTCGGTACAAATACAGTGGTCATCATTAAAATGTCATCATTTACTCATGTAACCACAGTGATATCTGAATATTGCAGTTTTTCCAATTCTAAGAACAGGAAAAAAATGCATTATCTCAGATCCCACAGGGTGGAATTTGATTTTAACTGTTTGGTTTTCATTGGCAACCACTGTAATTCTGTTAGAAACATTAATAAGATCTTTTTTTTCTGAGAATGAGTCTCAATTTCTCCTCAACAATAATTCAATAACAGAAAAACAGTGGAAAGAAATAATCAGATAAGTATTACCTATATTACCTAAATTTTAAATAGTAGTTTCATTCTTCCCACAAGTTTAAGCCGCAGCCTGCAAAGACTTATGCACTTGCTTAACTTTAAATTTTGAACTCAAGACTATTCACATGCTTAAAGTTAAACATGTCTGTAGGTCCTTGTAGGATCAGAGCTTTATTTGTGATTGACTGAATCTGGGGTTCTGATTTATTTTTCCTGCATTTCTTTTAAAAAAAATAACTAATTTTTCTTTGATGGAAGCAAAGTCTGTGATTACCTTGAAACCTGCTTGTGAAGGTCATGTTTCTAGCACATTCAGTGGTTTTAAAATAGCCTTATTAGTTGTCTAAAGGTACAAGTACAAAAGTAAAAATATCAGTTTACCTCAATGTAGCTGGATTGATACTTGACGGAGAAACTCAAACAGGTGTTGTGAGGGGTGAAAAAAAATCTCCTTTTCACATACCTGACTTTTTCAACTACTATAAAACCAAAACCAGCTTCATGAAGGTGAATGAAAAATGGAAAATATGGTAAATAAAATAGAACAGATTTTCTTTTGAAAGAAATGGGAGGTAGTTTAAGATGCAGATTTGTGCCTTTTTTCCAAGACCAACTCATGGGTTCCCTACTCAGTGCTTCCTCAGACAGCTCTCTGGCTGAAGTCAGTGAGAGTTTTGCTTGAGGAAGGACTGAGAGCCAGATTGGCCCTTATGTGGGGAAACCTGCACAAGGGCCAGGAAACCCCACGCTTTAGCTCATATAGTTTCTGGTCCACCATAATTGAGGCATCAGACTAGATTTGGCCATTCAGAGGGCCGGATAGTTCCTGGCCTGGCCTGAGTTTTGGGAGGTAGGAGAGTGTAAGCACCCTTCTCCTGCCCTTTGCACACCTCATGGAAGAGGAGGGACAGTCACCGTCCTGATGCTTAGGAGCCACAGAGACTTGTTCCCTACTAGTGTCTGAGGGGTGAGGGTGCACAAGTAGCTCTGTGAGGGATGGGGAGGAGGTAGACCCAGTATCTGGTGGAGCTGGCCATGTACACCGGGGGAGCAGGCTGCACTATCCTACGGTCCTCCTGTTTGCACTAGGGAGCTGAGAACCAATCCTTCCTGAGCTCCCCCTGGAGCAGTGCAGATCTGCACTGTCCCTTACCCAGGGCTGTGGCTCATACCAGTCTGGCCCAGAGTGAGAAGGGGCAAGACCTGCCACACACATGGATCCGGTGGACCATAGAGTGTGAGAGAGTCAGCCATAGAGGAAAATCTACCGAGCCAGCCATAAAATCTGGATATTTACTTGTAGACTCCATGCCAGTCAGTTACTCCTTGGGCACCTCTCCCTCATGAGCTATTGCACAATGGCCTCGCTGCTGTTCAAGAAGCTCTCCCCGGTGGAATGGGAGGTACTATGTATAGGGGGACAGTGAGGAGTAAAAGGTTGGTAGGTTTAGCATTATCTTCTGTGAGAAATCTCTGAGTGTTAGGTGGACTAATACTGCAGAGAACAGCCATTTCCTGGCCTCTTAACCCCTCACAGAAGAGCCTTGATCCCAAGGGCTTGGAGCACAGAAGGCTTCTGCAGGATCAGAGGGGAAGGGAAGCGCATGCTACAGAGACAATTTTTCCCCTTTCCCAACCTGAAACCATCCCTACCTCCAAGGTAGTTTCTGCCAGGTTAGGTTGACCCACTCAGGTTAGTGAGAGGAAGTATATAGAGAGCAAATTTTGCCTCCTGGGCTTGATCTTCAGAGGTACTGAGCATCCACAAATACAGTTCAAGTAAATAGTAGCTGCAGGTGGCTGACACCTCCTGAAACTCAAGTCCCTAGCATCTGGCTGTTGGCAAAGTGTTCAAATGCTGGTGTCTTCTAATCTATTTCCAGTTTTTGGTGAGACAAAATTAAAAAATTGTGGCTTTGTTTAAACCTGGATGGATTAAAAAAATTGTTTCTGGTGTTTTTAGCCACCACTCCAGTACTGAAAATATAATAATTGTCATGATTTGTAACCAATTAAATGAAGTGGTTGCTGGTTTTGTTGTGCTTTCTGCTCTTGTGCAACCACACAGTAGCTCTTCAGTTTAGTTAAGAGAGTATTCCCAAACACTGTTCCATATACTCCTGCTGACTTTGATTATGCATTTTTGAACAGGTTTTCATTATTATTATTTAATCATTTCATTTAAAGAAAATACAGAGGTAAGGAAAAATGTTCATGGCTATGTTTGTTTGTTTCTTTTCTCCAACAACCTACTGAGAGTTTGATTCTGATGTAAGTCATTCTGACTTTTTAGACTAGTATAACTTTATTTTCTGCAATGGAGTTACTTTTGATTAACATCTGTTTAAACAAGATTGGACCCTTGATCTAAAGTAATTTAAATAGGAGGTAGTGTCATCGTGCACTTTTGGGAATAAGATAGATTATTAATAAAGACTGATTTTTGTCTTATGAAATGTCAAATCCTGTTTTGATTTGTTTGGGAGGTAAGGCTATAGCTGGCAATTATTAATTTATAAAGAATTCTTATGAATGTCGGAGCCTCTCTGTAATTTCCTCCCACTCCTGGATTCCCTTTCCTTTCTATAACCCACACCCTCACACTTGTTTGTTCTGGTTTCAGTTAGTTTGGAGTAATTCATTATGCTGCATCTAGCATTATACAGCTTTCCTTAATATCTCAAATTCATCCTAGATGTAACTCTGTTGAAGTCAATGGAGTTACACTAAAGTTTAATTGGCCCATTTTGTTTGTAGTAAGTTACAGAAACACTTCAGGATCACAGGCCTGGTTTAAATCAAAGGCCATATTCAGTGTTTTTGTTACTTTCATGTGTATCTGTTCCCAGAATTGTGTCAGGATTGGATATTCCCCAAAAATGTGATAGTAATTGTCTAGTTCTTTCCCCACCCATATGTACTGCAATGGCTTCTTTTAATCTTGTGCTTCACAGGGTTATGAAATAATCTGATAGCAGCTACTAATGAAGTGAACAAGAAAAGCACAAAGAACTTTTGTGCTATGTGCCTTCTGTCATGTGTTTTGGGACATTCAGCAGCTTTCAAGAATGTGGAGCCTTTATTTTAAATTAGTATTTCTGTTTAATCTTTAAATGATTACTTTGTCCTTCCTGGATAAAGTCAGATAGTAACTGATAATTTACATTGGAAGAATCTAGCACCAGGATTAATATTCTTAATCTCTTTTGTGTTTGGGTGTGGTGCATAGAAATTTATTGTAGTGGGTTCCTAGCAGGGCTGGCTCCAGGCACCAGCCTAGCAAGCAGTTGCCTGGGGCGGCCAATGAAGAGGGGGGCAGCACGTCCGGCCCTTTCGGCGGCAATTCGGCAGCGGGGCCGTCACTCCCTTTGGGAGCAAAGGACCTGCTGCTGAATTTCCGCCATAGAATGAAGCGGCGGTAGAGCTGCCGCCGCGATCGCGCCTTTTATTTTATTTTTTTTGCGCTGCTTGGGGCGGCAAAATGCTAGAGCCGGCCCTGGTTCCTAGTGGCACCCAGCAGAATTAATTTTGAAAAGCAGTTTCCATTTTGATATACAGAAAAGATGTTTATGTGGTATGCTATAAAGATTTAATTGTCATAGTTCATTTGAGCCTGTGCAACTCAAGTAATTCAGCCATGGCAAACTTATGGTAATAAAACAATCTTTATACTTCATCATACAGTTCACCTAATATATCCATATTGAATATGGTTTATTTAGTTCTGTTCTTTCTCAGTCTGTTTTGGGTGGATTACATTAAAATTTTTGGTCACTCATAATTCTTCTCTTGATGTTTATATCTTGCATACCAAGCACATCCTTGTTAGCTTTGTAGTTTGTATTTGGTAGAGATGAATATGGTAGTCAGCACAATATCTTTTGTCATGGTTAACCAGACTCTTTTCACAGCCACAGCACTTTTTTAACAGTTAGTGAGTTTAATGCAGTGTGAAACATCTCAATGGAGGGACGGTACTGCAGTCAATTTCAAAGTAACAAGCGCCAAAATAAATGGTATAGTCTTTCTATTGCCTTGTGCTTATTTTCTGTTGACCTACCATTAACCTGGAAAGACTCAGTTCTCTTTGCCTGGCACATGCATCAGTTTTGGGGATCCTTGGAAATGAATATTTAAAAGAATTTACTGACTGATTTATATTTTGTCTCTATCAGTTTGTGTAAATAGTAAACATTCCCTTAACTGTTTGAGGAATGAAAGTGCATTGCAGTAGCATAAAAATAAACTACTTGCAGATTTTGTTGGTAATCTTTTCTGTTGGCATCTTTCCAAAACCAAAATGATGCAGTAAAACGCATTTTCGCAAGTACAAAGGAAACAAATATGACTGTAGCCCTACTTGCAGCTCCTGTTTCAATGGAGCCCAAAATCTTGTGTCATTAACTCTGTATTGTTGGCATTACTTCTAGTTAGATGGATCACTGATTCAGAGCAATCTGGATTGCCTGGTAAACTGGATGCAAGCAAACAATATGCATTTTATTACAGCTAACTGTAAATATATACATATACGAACAAAGAATGTAGCCATATTTACACAATGGGTGACTCTGGGGGGGAAAAAAAGGGGGTTGTGGTGGACAGTAGGCTGAACATGAGTTTCCAGTGTGATGCTGGTGGCCAAAAGAGCTAATGTGATCCTGGGATGCATGAGTAAGGGAATCTCAAATAGGAGTAGAGAAGTTATTTTACTTCAGTATTTGATACCTGGTGACCGCTGCTGGAACACTGCCTCTAGTTCTGGTGCCCACAGTTCAAGAAGGATGTTGGTAAATGGGAGAATGTTCAGAGAAGAGCCACGAGAATGAGTAAAGGATTAGAAAACATGCCTCATAGTAATAGTCTCAAAGAGCTCCATATATGTAGCATAACAAAGAGAAGGTTAAAGGAGGACTTAATATTCATAGTCTATAAATATCTACATAGTGAACAAATATTTAATAATGGGCACTTCAGTCTAGCAGAGAAAGATATAACATAATTGAATGGTGGGAAGTTGAAGCTAGACAAATTCAGACTGGAAATAAGATGCAACTTTTTGACAATGAGAATAATTAACCATTGAAGCAATTTACCAAGGGCTGTGGTGGATTCTCCATCACTGACGATTTTTAAATAAGAGTGGATATTTTTCTAAAAGGTATGCTGTAGGAAGTATTCTGGGGAAGTTCTATGGGCTGAGATATCACAGTGGTCCCTTCTCGCCTTGGAATCTATGAATCTAGTTTGCGTATTTGTTTTACAATAGCTCAGTGTCAATGTCTATATCTGTCTTCATTTCATATACATAGATTTGGCTATCTCATCATACAGGTCCCCAATGAGAATTGGTCTGGGAAATCCTGCTCCTTCTCACACCCCTGTGAGCATTAGCTACCTGAAAGGTAGTGGGATGGGGATAGGATCATGCCTGTTCTCCTTGCACAGATAGCACAGCTGACCAGGCAAGATAGGAGCATGTTGTGCCTTCCCCAAGAGTGGTGTAGCTGCTGTGCCTGTGTGTATTGTCTGGCAGTCTGCAGGAAGAATTCTGGTGTGAGTCCATCAGAATTGCTCTGGGGGACTTTGTCTGCAACATGGCAGCTTGCGCTCCCTCTAGTGTCCTTGAGCACACCATGGCATGAGAGATACTTATCTGCAAACATAGCTCTGCTGCTGCCGTAGGTGCCAACTCCATGGGGGCTTCGGGGCTGGAGCACACATGGGAAAAAATGCTAAGCACCCAGCGGCAACCCCCCATCAGCTCCCCTCAGTCCCCCGGTGCCTTCCGCCCGCTGGCGGGCCCTGTGGATCATCATCTCCATCTCTCTCCCCACGCCTCCTGCCTGCCGCGGATCAGCTGTTTTGCAGTGTTCAGGAGGCTCTGGGGGGAGGAGCGAGGACACGGTGCACTCAGGGGAGGGGGAGGAACTGGGAGGGGAAGGGTGAAGTGGGGGCGGGGTCTGGGGCATCCCCCCTGGCACTTTGGAAAGTCGGTGCCTGTCGCTGCTGTGATGTCTTCTCTTTTTATTTATTTTTTCAAATGTTCTGGAATAGTATCATAAGTCATATGTGGGCAAAAACACTAGCATCCATCCCAGTGATAGTCTATAAAATTCAACACACTAATGTTTTGTCTCCCTTTCCCCCTAACCATTTTTAAGGTCTCCCTACTTTTGCAGCTATATGCTTTAGGCGGAACCATTCCAGTTCCTAGATCAGAGAGGTACTGCTGAATCTGATGCATGTTATCATACTCAGGAGACCAAGGAGACTAGCTAATTCTGGACTTAAAATGGCTGAATCCTTTTGTGGCTCGGTGGTACTTCAAGATGGAGTCAGCCAAATTGGTCATTCTGGCAATGAGTCTGGGCAATTTTGCTAGCATTGCTGAATTTATCTATTTATTTATTCCATTTGCCTGATGTCAGCCCCACTAGCAAATACTTAACAAGACCCTTTTACCTTCAAAACTGCACACTCCATGCTACTCTGGCATGCCAAAATACCAATAGTATTTCCCCAAATAAAGATTGTAATAGCAGCAGGCTTAGGAAAAGGAGGGACCAAGCAGTGATCTTGTATCTCTTTAATTTTAACCCGTTGGTATTCTCAGAGTGCATGAATTTTTAATGGAGAGGTGTAATTACAAAAAAGCTAACATAACATAATCCCAGGGTTTATACTAAAGCTTCTTATGAGCGTTTCGTGCATTTCAAAGTACTCAATTAATTTATTTACTTTGGAAGAAGATGCACAGATCCAGATGTTCCTAGTATATGCTGGTACAACTTAGTACCCCAAACAAGGTTGCTTTAATTGCTGTTGACCTGATTAAATATGATTCCATTTAAAGTATTGATTGCCACACACTGGTAATGTTTCTGTTTCATTTATTTAACTGTTACCCTCATTGAAATCTATCCTCAAAACTTACTTCTTTTTTTCTGATGCCCAGAGGAAGGGAGTTTTAATGTATTTATTGGAAGGGAAAGGACTCTAGATTATCCCCTCTGTAAGGTTTCAAAATGTGTCCTGTTTCTCTGTGTCTAAGGCACAAGCCAGACTCTCTATCACTGGTTCTGATCTACTTCCTTATGAGCTGTCTGAACCCAGCTACTATTTCTGAATGAAAGCTAAAATGTGGATTGTGTGCTATTTTTGTGCACTTGAAACATGGAAATTAGTCCTAGTTGGGATTTATAATTCTGGTTAATAGATTCAATCCAGTCTAATATCTTTCTTTTCTTAGTCCTGTTCTGATTCATGTTTGTTTCTACTTTGGATTTTTAAAGTACATCTTAATTGCTTTGCATAAAAGGTGCTTTTATTCTTACCTTGTAGTGCCTTGCATTATATGAGGGTACAACTGACAAATATTGTGTACAAAGTTAAAACATACAGCGACACTGGGAATCAATTCAAGTAATTAAGAAGTCTAGATCAGGGGTAGGCAACTTATGGCACGTGTGCCGAAGGCGGCACGCAAGCTGATTTTCAGTGACACTCACACTGCCCGGGTCCTGGCCACCGGTCCAGGGGGCTCTGCGTTTTAATTTAATTTTAAATAGGGTGACCAGACAGCAAATGTGAAAAATCAGGAGAGGGGGGTAATAGGAGCCTATATGAGAAAAAGACCATAAAATCGGGACATCTGGTCACCCTAATTTTAAATGAAGCTTCTTAAACATTTTAAAAACCTTATTTACTTTACATACAACAATAGTTTAGTTATATATTATAGACTTATAGAAAGAGACCTTCTTAAAATGTATTACTGGCACGCGAAGCCTTAAATTAAAGTGAATAAACGAAGACTCGGCACATCACTTCTGAAAGGTTGCTGACCCCTGGTCTAGATGAACAAACCCACACAAGTTTGTGGAGGATACCAGGCAGGGATATTTGCAAGCGCTTTTGGGGACTGGATTAGAATTCAAAATGATCTTCACAAACTGGAGAAATCGTCTGAAATAAAAAGGATGAAAGTCAATAAGGACAAATGCAAAGTACTGCACTTAAGAAGGAATGCAAAGTACTGCACTTAGGAAGGAATAATCAATTGCAGAAATACAAAATGGGAAATGATTGCCTAGGGAAGGAGTACTAGTGGATCACAAACTAATTATGAGTCAACAATGAAAAACTGTTGAAAAAAGTGAACATCATTCTGAGGTGTATGAGCAAGAGTGTTGTAATCAAGATACAAGAAGTAATTCTTCCACTCAAGTCAGCACTGAAAAGGCCTCAGAGGGAGTAGTATGTCCACTTTTGGTTCCACACTTTGGGAAAGATGTGGACAAATTGGAGAAAGTTTAGAGGACAGCAACAACAATGATTAAAAATAGAAAAAAAAATAGGTTTCTTTCTTCTGGAGAAGAGAAGACTGGGGGAGGAAGGAGACACATAGCAGTCTTCAAGTATGTAAATGTTTGTTATAAAGAAGACGGTGGAGATTTTAAAGAAAAGGTAAGACTAGGCTTGTCGGGTGTCCGGTTTTCGACTGGAATGTCTGGTCGAAAAGGGAACCTGGCAGGGTCCCGTCAGCACTGCTGACCAGATACTAAGAAGCCTCTGGTAATTGGCTGAGCCTTAATCAGTGGGCGGGGCATTCACCCAGGCCAGGGCTTTATAAAGCAGCGCACAAGCTGCTTTTTAATCATTAAAAAGGGGATAGAGAATAAGACTGAGAATATATTATTGCCCTTATATAAATTGATGGTACACCCTCATCTCGAATACTGCGTACAGATGTGGTCTCCTCATCTCAAAAAAGATATACTGGCACTAGAAAAGGTTCAGAAAAGGGCAACTAAAATGATTAAGGGTTTGGAACGGGTCCCATATGAGGAGAGATTAAAGAGGCTAGGACTCTTCAGCTTGGAAAAGGGGAGACTAAGGGGGGATATGATAGAGGTATATAAAATCATGAGTGATGTGGAGAAAGTGGATAAGGAAAAGTTATTTACTTATTCCCATAATACAAGAACTAGGGGTCATCAAATGAAATTAATAGGCAGCAGGTTTAAAACAAATAAAAGGAAGTTCTTCTTCACGCAGCGTACAGTCAACTTGTGGAACTCCTTACCTGAGAAGGTTGTGAAGGCTAGGACTATAACAGAGTTTAAAAGAGAACTGGATAAATTCATGGTGGTTAAGTCCATTAATGGCTATTAGCCAGGATGGGTAAGGAATGGTGTCCCTAGCCCCTGTCTGTCAGAGGATGGAGATGGATGGCAGGAGAGACATCACTTGATCATTGCCTGTTAGGTTCACTCCCTCTGGGGCACCTGGCATTGGCCACTGTCGGTAGACAGGATACTGGGCTAGATGGACCTTTGGTCTGACCCGGTACGGCCTTTCTTATGTTAAAAGTCCAGTTGCCTGCAGTAACTGGCCTCTGCCACTGGGGGGTGAGCAGAGCAGCAGCTGCTGCTGGAGCCTGGAGGAGCACTCAGGGACGCTTCGGGGGAGGGAGGTACAGGCGTCTCCCACGTCCTGCCCCAAGCGCGGCTCTCCCTGCCCCACTCACCCGTTTCCCCCCCCCCCACCTCCGGAGCGTGGCTCTCCCTTCCCTGCCCTGTCCCAGTCAGCCCCCCACCCCCAGAGCCGAGCTCTCCTTCCCCTGTCTTGTCCCAGTTACTCACCCCCAGAGAGCCGGCTCTCTCTCCAGTGTCCTGCCTGACACCTCTAAAGCCCTGCTCAGCTGGCAGGGGGAGCAGGGCCGGCTTTAGGCCGATTCAGCCGATTTGGCTGAATTGGGCCCCGCACCAAGAGGGCCCCGCGCTGCAGCTGTCCATCCCGCCCCCAGCTCACTTCCCCCTCCTCTCCTCCCCTGAACGCTCCGCCCCCTCCCCTGCTTCCCGCGAATCAGAGATTCGCGGGAAGTCTGAAAAGAAGCAGGGGCGGGCCGGCAGCACAAGGTAAGCTGGGGTGGTGGGGGCGGGAGAAGGGCTCGGGGAGGCGCGGCCCCTTCCCGCAGGCCCCAGCGGCTCTGGCCCGGCTTGGCTCCAGCCCGGCCCCCGCGGCCCGGCTCTGGCTCGGCCGGCCCCCGCGGTGCAGCCTGGGTCGGCTCCGGCCCGGCCCGGTCCCCGTGGCTCGGGTCCCCCCCCGCGGCGCGGCTCGGGTCCCCCCCCCATCCCCCCCGCGGCGCGGCTTAGGCCCCCCCGCGGCGCGGCTCGGGTCCCCCCGTCCCCCCCGGCGCGGCTCGGGTCTCCCCGTCCCCCCGGCGCGGCTCGATTCCTGGGGGCGGGGCTTGCAGCAAGCCCCGCTCCCAGGAATCGGGCCCCGCTCTTGCTAAAGCCGGCCCTGAGGGGAAGGGTGGTGGAGAGAGCAAGAGATGGTGTGGGGCGGGGAAGGAGAGCAGGGGCAGGGCCCTGAGGGAAAGAGATGAAGCAAGGGGTGGGGCCTTGGGGGAAGAGGCAGAGCAGGGAGTGGGAGAGGTTCAAGCGCTCAGTGTCCAGTTTTCACAAATGAGAAAGTTGGTACCAGGGTATCAGCAAGCCTATCAGGGGGCTAGGGCACATGATTTACGAGGAGAGGCTGAGGGAACTGGGCTTATTTAGTCTGCAGAAGAGAAGAATGAGGGGGGATTTGATAGCAGCCTTCAACTATCTGAAGGGGGGTTCCAAAGAGGATGGAGCGCGGCTGTTCTCAGTGGTGGCGGATGACAGAACAAGGAGCAATGGTCTCAAGTTGCAGTGAGCGAGGTCTAGATTGGATATTAGGAAACACTATTTTACTAGGAGTGTGGTGAAGCACTGGAATGGGTTATCTAGGGAGGTGGTGCAATCGCCATCCTTAGAAGTTTTTAAGGCCTGGCTTGACAAAGCCCTGGCTGGGATGATTTAGTTGGGGTTGGTCCTGCTTTGAGCAAGGGGTTGGACTTGATGACCTCCTGAGACAGGGATGGGCAAACTACGGCCCATGGGCTGGATCCAGCCCGCAGGATTGCCACCCCTGTGGCACCGCGGGCCCTGCGCCGCTGCTGGAAGCGGCCGGCACCACGTCCCTGCCACCTCTGAGGGAGAGGTGGGCAGAGGGCTCCATGCGCTGCCCTTGCCTCCGGGCACCGCCTCCCGCAGTTCTCATTGGCCGGGAATGGAGAACTGCGGTCAATGGGAGCTTCAGGGGTGGTACCCGCAGGGGAGGGCAGCACACGGAGCCCTCTGCCCTCCCTCCCCCGGGGCCGCAGGGACATGGTGCTGGCCATTTCCGAGAGCAGCACAGGGTCAGGGCATTCAGGGAGGCTGTCTTAGCTCTGCAGCGTGGTGCTGCCACCCCAGAGTCGCTCCAGGTAAGCAGTGTAAAGCCGGAGCCAGCACCCTTCCCGGATCACAACGCCCTGCCCGAGCCCGCTTGTACGCCCCACACCCCTCCTGTGCCCCAACCCCCTGCCCTGAGCCCCTCTGCCGCATCCTTCCTGCGCCCCAACCCCCTGCCCTGAGCCCCCTTCTGCGCCCCAACTCCCTTCCTGCACACCGCACCCCCTCCCACACCCTACACTCCCTCCCGCACCCCAACCCCCTGCCCCAGCCCTGCATTCAAGGCCCTGCATGCAATTTCCCCACCCAGATGTGGCCCTGGGGCCAAAAAGTTTGCCCATTCCTGTCCTTAAGTTTCTTCCTACCCTAATATTCTATGATTCTATTACTAACCTATGAATGCCATGCTAGTTCTCTTACTGTTCTGCATCGTTTTAGTCTTGGAAGGGGATGGTTTTTCTTCCTCACAGAGTTGATGAGAGAAGTTAAGTAAGCCGTCCTGGGCATTTTAGTGTGATTTCCTGCTAAATAAAGAAATAGAAGTTTCTCTGATTTATCTTTTCAGTCAATACCTTCAACAAAATCCCTGTAACACTCAAGAAGGAAGAAAGTTTTTCAAAAGGAAGAAAGTTTTACCAATATTCTTGGCATCTGAACAGATAATTTATCTGAAGTGGGGTGTCCCTAATGCTATTTTTTGCCTTACTATGTTATTCACGGTCTTCATAATTTTTTCTAGGATAAAGGATTCATGGTGTAGGCCAATGAAAATTGTTAATTCAGCAGTGTCAGCATAAACTGAATATACTTCCACTTCCCTAGTTGTGGTCACTCTCAAAGATATCCTTAGTATAGCATGTGTGTAAAATAAAAGCCACAACTGAGTATGGAGTTCATACATATGGTACATTGATATTTTGACTGGATGAAAGAGAGACATCCAACTACAGATACCACACACAGAAGCTTGACTTGTGTTCTAACATAGCAAGTATCATTTATAAATGTTATCATTCCACAGCCACTAGGCTACCTGGAAACTCTGGAGTTTTGGAAGGGCAGTGTTATCTGGACCAAGGGACAAAGTTCTTGGCTTTGGTCCAATAAACATCTCCTTTGGGAGGAAGACAGGTGTGAATGACTTGCAGACAAGACTGGCTGTCTACTTTCACTTTTCTTTCTTTTTTTAATTGGCTGGAAGTTGGAAGGGAAGAGTTGAGGTTAATATTTGGACATTTCATAACAGAATCAAGATTTGCCTCTCCACAACAAAACCAATTATGAATATTGGCTTCCATGCACAGCTGTATTTGGAGATAGTGGCCAAATTCAGACCTAGTGTAAATAAATTTGACTCTGTTAAGGTCAGTGGACTTGCACCTGTATATATCAGGTCTGAACTTTGGTTTAGTGCATCTTAACAAGCTTTTGGGAATAACTAAGTAGCACCTATGGTCCTTAGTTTCTGAGTCAGGGGGTAAAGTCACAAATAATTAAAGTTGTACACTTGAAAAGAATGAAAAATCAAATTGAACATAATGAGGAGGACAGGCCATTAGCCTATGGGTTGGAAACAGAGGAAGCATACCAGGAACTATTCAAGGAATAGAGCCAGCAAGTAGTGAGCGTGATACATGAAGAAACTGGAGAGGGAGTGCAGTCATTTTTCAGAAGCTAAGAACATTTGCATCAGCTCTTCACAATGTAAAATGGAAGTTTTCACTGGTCCTCTTCATTTTTTACCTTCTTTAAATCTTTAGTGTTTTCCTGTCTCCTCAGTGTCTCCTCTCCTTTAGCATAGTATTAGAAGCCATTTAGGGTAGGGTAACTTTAGACAAGTAGGGTAACTTCCAGGACTGTCTTTCTGGTCTGTGTTTGTACAGTGCCTAGCACAATGGAGTCCTGTTCCATGACTAGGGTTCCTTGGGTGCTATCATAATGCAAGTAATAAATAATAATAATTAATAATTTTGTGAATCAAAAGGCAGGGGCATCCTTAACTGATGAAATCTGTAGCACAGCTCTGAACAGAGTGGGATATTCCAGGTCTCTACTAATTCTCTTTGCTGGACCTCCAGATTTAACAGAGCTGCCTTTTTTAGATGGGAATTAGATTCATAACTCCCATAGGCCCCTTTGAAAATCCCAGCCTTTAGATCATTTGAGCTGTGTGAGTACTTCATAGGAAAGGATGAAATCATTTTTCAGGAAGAGTGTATCGGCATGCTGTGGACTGTGGGAAAGATTAAAGAAAATGTCAGGTCCTCCAGCAGAGTCACAAACTGTTCCTGGGGTGATGAGGGAGGGGTTAGAGTGGGTACTGTGTGACTAACCGTGCTAGAGCAAATGACTGTGTTCACACAAGTAGTTCGCAGAGACATTCTCCTGCATTGTATATTACTGTGTTTGATTTTCTTCGGTAAATGCCCGATGTGGGTGTTTGGATTTTTTTGCGAAATATCAGCATCCTATTTTATTACATTTCCTTGCCATTGTATGTTTGTGTAAAGAATTGAAAATATCATTTGAAATGTACGAAGTCCTTGCCACTAGTTATACAAAGTGCCAGCAGACTCTCTTTATATTTTCAGCTTACTTATTATTTACTGTGAATATGATACACTGAAGATTTCAAAATTCCTTTTGGAAAATAAGTTTCATAAACTAAATATCAGATTTCTAAAACCTAATCTTTTAAGAACTGGATTACTAAAGTAGGCAGATTAACCTGGATTTCATCAGGAAGGCTGAAGTTCAGATATGTATCTGTATGACTACTGGAGAAGTGAAGTTCACAAAATATACTGAACAAATACAGTTCATATTTCAATAGAGAACTTTGTTTTATGCTATATGTTATTCTGCATACCATGTAGGGTCACTATAAATCTGTTAAGTGTGTCTGGTGGTGGTGGGGAAACTCCATAATTATGCAACTAGATGAGCATAGTATGTCAGCACATAGTATGGTGGACGTTTACTAAGCACCCCCTCCTGGCCAAGGTCGCTTTGCAGGCAGTCTGCCTCTTTTAGCCCCTCCTACATGCCCCTTAAGAACAGAAATTATTCTTAACAATCCTCAGGATCGCAAAATAAAGTCCACACTAAGTCCATAAAGTCCAGTACCACACAAGTCCATACTAAGCTCTGATGTCTTCTCTGTCAGCTGGAGCTCTTCTTTTGTCGCAATCTGTTCTCACAGCCCACTATTTCAGCTGGGGAGCTTAGCCTTCTGGTGCTGGTCTCTAGGCCCAAACTCTGCCCAGGATTTCGCCACTGGTGCCTTTTTCTCCACGGGTTCCTCTCTGTCACAGCTCACTTTGTCTCAGTGTCTTCCCTGCTACACTTTCTCTATGCTTCCCCACTTCATTGCAGTCTCCAGCTTTATAGTGCACCCACCCTCGTCTCTCCCCTTGTGGCTCATTCTGTAATCAAGAATAGCTAGCACTAGCTCTGCAACCCGTAAGGGGCCGGCTGCTCTCTTACAGAGCACATACTAATAAAGTCCATTTAAAGTCCATGCCATTTAAATAGCATAATTTTTGTTTTCAATTCACTGCCTTTGGTGATTTTGATTAGCTGTTTTATCAGGAATTCTAAATAGATTTACTTTTGAAATGTGATAGGTTTAGTGTTTGGGAAATTAAATAAAATGAAGTAGTGAGGCACTGATTGCTTTCAGAACCTGCCAGATACTGAAAACCAAAATCGAGTTCTTATTTAAATATGGCATTGATAATAAATGATATCTACTAATCCATAAACAAAGTTTGTTACTGAGAGAAAACAAGTGGAGTTGAAAATGTAGTTATTTATTTTTGAATGAGAAATTCTAGAATATTCTTCAAGCATAGCATCCATAGTTAACTTATTAAAAAGTCAGAAAGCAAACAGGTGATAGAAACAATATGTGAGATACTGTCCAGTGAGTAAAGCTTCATAAATCTTAACATCTGTACTCAATTATGAAGCCTCTATGGATGTATTTTTTCCTTAGTCCGCATTTCGCACTATGAACTAATAGTACATAATAATAAAATCTTGGCTATCTGCCAGCACAAATAGATTTTTGGCTAACTTCTAGAGTGTTTGTGGAAGTAGAAAAGCAATGCAGCTGTTGGGTTGGGTACTTTCCAGCTGAGGATACATTTTCCAGACCAAAAAAAATTCAAGTCAGAATGGAGTAATACTCTGATATTTTGTGGATCTTGGCTTTCTGTTTCTTTTCAGTTTGTCCTGCGTTAAATGTTATGGCTCTATAGTGTTTGTATTCAAGGTATTTTGCTGTGCTTCTTACAGCCGAGGAAACCAGAGAAAAACTGTAAGTGAGTTGTTTATTTTTTCCATGAGTATTTTTTAGGGAGACAAACTAAATGTATTTTGACATCTCCTTTTGTCTTTTGAAGTTTATAGCTTAAGCCTTGTGTCTGTGTAAAATAGTCTAGGTTCTAAATATATCACCAGTGTTTTTCTTTGTGTGTTCACTGCAAAGAGCCATAAAACTCAAAAATAATAAACATGGAGTATGTTAGATGAAATATGCATTAATCTTTTTTTTTTTCTAGCCTCAAACTGAGTTCCACTTAATCTGTGTAGTCGTAGGTCAATGAAGCAATATTCACTTGTGGCTAGTAGCTGTTTATAGTAAAGCACCATGACATTCCCAGTGATAACAGTAGCTAGATATTTAGATAGAGCTTAACTCATTTTGTTTATTTGCCTGTTTTGTTCAGTTGTTTAGATACCTGTGAAGATACTGAATGAAGATAACTAGTCAACCATAGAGGTTTTCTTTGAAATATAACCTAGGTTATGGTAACTAGCCATGAGTTTTTGAGAGAACCTGAGTTCCTAACAGAAGCAAGGAAGAAGTCTGTCACTGTGCTGTCTGGTGTTCCACTAATGGAAGTGGTGACCTGGAAGAGATGCTTTCATGCACAACAAACTAGCAAGGCAACTCCCAGGTCAGCATGGGCTTGAAGCACTGCTTTAGCTCGGGGTGGGGGGGGGGGGGCAGGGAGTGGCTTGTTTCACCCTATAGTCACCCTCTGACTGTTTCAGAAGACTAAGTACTGCACTCCTCAAATGAATGGATGGCTCTTGCAACACCATGACAGCGAAGAGGGAGGGAGTAAAATTAAAAATGGAGAATGGAACTTGGAGAGCCCTCCAGGATGACTTGGGAAAAGCTAGGGGAAAAATGTCCAAGGCACCGTCTTTCATGTCCGATAAAACTTTGTGGTTTAGATTACTTATGGCCCAGTCACTTTTAAAAATGCATTTATTAGCCTTGCATTGTGTACTTTACAGGACAACACGAAGCATTTGTGGAAACGTATTGTGGTGGCCTTTAAAGACTGGCCATTTGTCTTAGGGTACGTCTATACTTACCTCCGGGTCTGGTGGTAAGCAATCGATCTTCTGGGATCGATTTATCGTGTCTTGTCTAGACACGATAAATCGATCCCGGATCAATCCCGGAAGTGCTTGCCGTCGACGACAGTACTCCTGCTCCGCGAGAGGAGTACGCGGAGTTGACGGGGGAGCCTGCCTGCCGCGTGTGGGCCCGCGGTAAGTTAGAACTAAGATAGTTCGACTTCAGCTACATTATTCACGTAGCTGAAGTCGAACTATCTTAGTTCGAAGTGGAGGGTTAGTGTGGACTAGCCCGTAGATACCTAAATACGTTATAAGTGTTCAAGGTACTTCCAATAGTAAGTGTAGGGGAGTACAAGGGAATGTTACAGATACGGTTCTCAGTATCTGTTTATTTTTGGTAAGACAGGCACATTTTTAAGAACCATGTGGTATATAAAAAGAGATAAATGCCCACATTTCAGATTAAACTGCAGAGGAGAATAGGTGCAAAAATACCCACAAAAGACCTTGACCACTGTTAAAACACCAGAAAACTACATGATTTACCCAAATTATTTAAGATGTAGCTTTTCTGAACTATTCCTCCGTCTCCTTCACCCTGTCTCCCAGGGTGTTGAAGCACAGTGTGCGTGTGTTTTTCTTTTCAGGCTGCCTCAAACTGTTCACTTATAATGCACTGAAAAACAATTTGACTTAATCTAGATGACATTAAATCTCCTAACCCATCCCAAAGGTCATTGGAGACCTATAGGCGTGCATCTAAAATTAAGGCAGTAATGATATGTATTTCTTTTTCTTGACTGAAGAGGCCTAACTATTTTATCTGTACATCAGATGGAAGTTTAGGGGGAAAGATTTCTGTCAGTCTTGTCAGGAGTTGGCTAAAAGAATGTGAGGAATGTAGAAAGGAATCAGCAGCTGGGGTCCATTAAAAGCTTCAGTATGGCCGAATATAGCCAGTAAGTTTAGTTTTACCTGACATCTTTCTCTGTGAAGAATTAGTTTAGAGAGGCCAAGAAGAGCAGGATGATGTGTGCTGCTTTCCTTTTGGGACAATGAAACAGAGTTAATATTCTTTTTGAGGAAACATTGGGCCAAACCCTGCTTGCCTGTTGACGTCAGTGAGGCTACTCAAGCAAGGTTTGACTTGGGGGTTTATTGTTATTCCTGATGCTTTTCTTTCTTATCTGAGGATTTTTTCATAAGGTTCTCTATCTTGCTTCCATTTTTGCATACACACAAACATAACCCCATGTTTTGCAGGCGACACATATTTAAGAATTTAAAAATTCTAAAAACTGGGCATGCATTTTTTTCTAGTGCAGCAGTTGTACACACAAGTTTCAATTCACATCCATGAGCTTAGTGAGTACAAATTGACACTTGTGCATGTAAGTGTTGCTCCAGTGAAAATGTTGCACCTGCAAAGTGCAGACACATGCAGAGGCTAGGATCTGAAATTTTACTTCCTTGTCTAAGGTATTTTTTGGGCCCCCATCATCTCAGTATGTAGGTGCCAGCAGTATCCTGTAGGCTCTTTGTAAAGAGAGAGAGAGAAATTTGTGTTCCTGAAAAGCTAAAGAGAAATTGCTAGTGTAAAAGGCAGAGGTTAAACACTAGAGGAAATGCTGCAAAACAGAGGTTCTTTCTAGTTATTGCACATAAATGTGATGTGGACACTGAAGATGAATACACTAAAGATTGTGCAGCACTCAGATATGGATGTAATGGGGTCATATTTGAAACAGACATTCTTGGCCTAATTCTCCAAAATGCTGAGCACTTGCAGTTCTCATTTTTGTTTAATTTTTCAGTGGTGGGTCCATAGTAACTAGGGTGCGCAAGCAGTTAAAAAACTTAATTGCGATTAATAGCAAACAAATAGAATAAAACTTATTTTAAATATTTTTGGATGTTTTCCACATTTTCAAATATATTGATTTCAATTATATCACCGAATACAAAGTGTACAATGCTCACTTTATATTTATTTTTATTACAAATATTTGCACTGTAAAAACCAAAAGAAACAGTATTTTTCAATTCCCTTAATACAAATACTGTAGTGTAATTTCTTTATCATAAAAGTTGAACTTACAAATGTAGAATTATGTACAAAAAATAACTGCATTCAAAAACAAAACAATGTAAAACTTTAGAGCCTACAAGTCCACTCAGTCCTATTTCTTGTTCAGCCAATCACCCAGAGAAACAAGTTTGTTTACATTTGCAGGAGATAATGCTGCCCGCTTCTTGTTCACAGTGTCACCTGAAAGCGAGAACAGATGTTTGCATGGCACTATTGTAGCCGGCATCGCAAGATATTTACATGCCAGATGCGCTAGAGATTCATATGTCCCTTTATGCTTCAGCCACCATTCCAGAGGACATGCATCCATGCTGATGACGGGTTCTGCTCGATAATAATCCAAAGCAGCACAGACCGACCCATGTTCATTTTCATCATCTGAGTCAAATGCCACCAGCAGAAAGTTGGTTTTCTTTTTTGGTGGTTCGGGTTCTATAGTTTCCATGTCAAAGTGTTGCTCTTTTAAGACTTCTGAAAGCATGCTCCACACTTCATCCCTCTCAGATTTTGAAGGCACTTCAGATTCATAAACCTTGGATCAACCTCGGTCTCGAATGATATTCTTATCGATAAACTAGGCAAATACAATTTAGGTGAGGCTACTATAAGGTGGGTGCATAACTGGCTGGATAACCGTACTCAGAGAGTTGTTATTAATGGTTCCCAATCCTGCTGGAAAGGCATAACAAGTGGGGTTCCGCAGGGGTCTGTTTTGGGACAGGCTCTGTTCAATATCTTCATTAACGACTTAGATATTGGCATAGAAAGTATGCTTATTAAGTTTGCGGATGTTACCAAACTGGGAGGGATTGCAACTGCTTTGGAGGACAGGGTCATAATTCAAAATTATCTGGACAAATTCGAGAAATGGTCTGAGTTAAACAGGATGAAGTTTAACAAAGACAAATGCAAAGTGCTCCACTTAGGAAAAAAAAATCAGTTTCACACATACAGAATGGGAAGAGACTGTCTAGGAAGGAGTACAGCAGAAAGGAATCTAGGGGTTATAGTGGACCACAAGCTAAATATGAGTCAACAGTGTGATGTTGTTGCAAAAAAAGCAAACATGATTCTGGGATGTATTAACAGGTGTGTTGTGAGCAAGACACGAGAAGTCATTCTTCTGCTCTACTCTGCTCTGGTTAGGCCTCAGCTGGAGTATAGTGTCCAGTTCTGGGCACCGCATTTCAAGAAAGATGTGGAGAAATTGGAGAGGGTCCAAAGAAGAGCAACAAGAATGATTAAATTGAGAACATGACCTATGAAGGAAGGCTGAAAGAATTGGGTTTGTTTAGTTTGGAAAAGAGAAGACTGAGAGGGGACATGATAGCAGTTTTCAGGTATCTAAAAGGGTGTCATAAGGAGGAGGGAGAGAACTTGTTCACCTTAGCCTCTAAGGATAGAACCAGAAACAATGGGTTTAAACTGCAGCAAGGGAGGTCTAGGTTGGACATTAGGAAAAAATTCCTAACTGTCAGGGTGGTTAAACACTGGAACAAATTGCCTAGGGAGGTTGTGGAATCTCCGTCTCTGGAGATATTTAAGAGTAGGTTAGATAAATGTCTATCAGGGATGGTCTAGACAGTATTTGGTCCTGCCATGCGGGCAGGGGACTGGACTCGATGACCTCTCGAGGTCCCTTCCAGTCCTATAATCTATGAATCTATGCCAATTACTTATATGGGAACATATATTTGTAATTTTATGACCTATACACACCCTTCCTGCATGTAACTGGAAGAAGGAGATTTCAGTCCTATTTTGCAAATGTATACATTAGTTAAGTGTTTGTGGTGCATAGGCTGATATCTGGTCTGTACCTAAATCATGGGGTTTCTGAGTAATGCTAGAAAGGTAAATGGGGTAGAGTGAAGTATCCATCTCATGGAGGGTAGTGGATAAAGATGGGGTCTTGTATATGTGGACCATAAGTGGAGGTAGGTATTTGTGATGTAGTGGTATCCAGATTGCACCATGAGGGCAGTAAGGATTCTTATCTCCAGTGCAGAATGCATTCACAGGTCACTATTAATTTTTTTTCTGGCCTGGATAAGTGGGCAGGACTGTTACTGGTCTGTTCAAAATTAAATGTTGCATTTGTCAGAGTAAGGAAACCAAGTTAAGGATGATGTTGGAAATGTAACTGAATCTTTTCAGATTTTGTAGGCTTGGTTTTTAAGGTCTCCAGTTTTTCAGGTGCATATGTTAGCATGTAGTTAGCTAACTGCCAGGTTGTGGCCCTAAATGTTTATTTTTTTAAAAAAATTAACTGTAGCAATTTTAATAATATTGTTTTTAAATTAATTTAGATCTTTTTACAGCCTCAACTTTCTCCTAAGGTGTTTCTAAATCATTTGGGATCAGGCAACTTATATGTATCTTGCAGAAGTAGAAGCCAGTCTGTGAGAGTGCCAAGTTGTAGAAACAAATCCAACATATGTTTTGTTATTCTTGGATGAAGGGAGCTGAATATTACTCTTTATAAATATAAAGTCTAATTGCTATTCAGCTATTCTTTACAAAAAATTAAAAATGGTAAAGTGAATTTATTGTTAAGAACCAGACTGACAGCCACAGAGGCTGATGTCCTCTGTACATCAACACAAGAGGAACAATATGGGCTAGATAAGTGCAAGCTTCTTCCTGCCATCCTAAATGGACATCCCATAAGCATGCGAGGATAGTTCAGACTCTATGCATATTCAGCCTTTGGCGTCTCTGGGGAGACTGCCAGCAAGAATACCAGTTATGATGTTGTTTGCTGTGACATATACATCTGACATTTAGGAAATGGATGGAGACCACCAGATGTATGATAACAGTTTTTGGTCACAGTCAACTTTGGCTAAATTTATTCTGGTAACCTAGAGGTGGAAGTTTTTGTATCTCATTTCCAGCCCTCTGAGCCATCCAATCTACATAGCTTATTGTAAGAATGTCAAGCAAATAAAATACGGTGAGCAGTGTGTTAGTCAGGGAATAGACAATTTGCATAAGTAATGAGATCATTTGAGATGGTTCTTCAAAAGATAACTAGTTATAGAATAATAGAATCATAGACTTTAAGGTCAGAAGGGACCATTATGATCATCTGGTCTGACCTCCTGCACAATGCAGGCCACAGAATCTCACCCACCCACTCCTGTAACAAACCCCAAACCTATGTCTGAGTAATTAAAGTCCTCAAATCGTGGTTTAAAGACCTCAAGGTGAAGAGAATCCTCCAGCAAGTTACCCGTGCCCCATGCTGCAGAGGAAGTCGAAAAACCTCCAGGGCCTCTGCCAATCTGCCCTGGGAAAATTCCTTCCCGACCCCAAATATGGCGATCAGCTAAACCCTGAGCATGTGCGTAAGACTCACCAGCCAGTACCCAGGAAAGAATTCTCTGTAGTAACTCAGATCCCACCCCATCTAACATCCCATCACAGGCCAGTGGGCATATTTACCGCTAATAATCAAAGATAAATTAATTGCCAAAATTAGGCTATCCCATCATACCATCCCCTCCATAAACTTATCAAGCTTAGTCTTGAAGCCAGATATGTCAGATATGTCCACTACTCCCCGTGGAAGGCTGTTCCAGAACTTCACTCCTCTAATGGTTAGAAACCTTCGTCTAATTTCAAGCCTAAACTTCCTAATGTCCTGTTTATATCCATTTGTTCCTGTGTCCACATTGGTAGTGATCTTAAATAATTCCTCTCCACCCCCCTCCCCCGATATTTAGCCCTCTGATATATTTATAAACAGCAATCATATCTCCCCTCAACCTTCTTTTGGTTAGGCTAAACAAGCCGAGCTCTTTGAGTCTCCTTTCATAAAACAGGTTTTCCATTTCTCGGATCATCCTAGTAGCCCTTCTCTGTACCTGTTCCAGTTTGAATTCATCCTTCTTAAACATGGGAGACCAGAACTGCACACAATATTCTAGATGAGGTGTCACCAGTGCCTTGTATAACGGCACTAACACCTCCTTATCTTTACTGGAAATACCTCACCTGATGCATCCCAAGACCGCATTAGCTTTTTTTAACGGCCATATCACATTGGCGGCTCATAGTCATCCTATTATAGTCAATACTCTGAGTTAAATCAAAATCTCTTGATAATCCTTGGGGAATAAGAGTAACTTGAAACTGACTGACTATATAGTTTATTTCTATGTAAAATGTCCTAATAACTCTTTAAAGTAAAGTTAAAATAAAGTAAAATTAATTTAGTCATAATAAATTCAAGTACTGTATTAGGAAGTAAATCCGGATGTGGTTATGACAGAATTATTGTCACTATAATCATATCCTATTAAACACAATAGTGTAATTCACAGTGAGTAATCAATGAGTTTCTTTTAAAATTAATTCTTTCCTCAGATCTGAATAAAATTGTTTATTTTCTGTTATCTGATAAATAATGCATCGGAATCCAGTATATTTATGAGAGTAAATACAAAAGTTCTTCCCCTTGGAGGAAATAGTCTTTAAAAGCTGTGTGAGAGAAATGCTGTCTGGTAGTTGATTCTCTTTTATAAACCACTTAATCTTTTTGTAGATAATGTCAAGAACAGAGAAACTCTTTTTATACAGTATATTTTAAAGAATGCTTTGAAATTAAAGGGCTTGATCTGGTAATTATGTGAATGCTGGAGTAGACACCATAGTGTTACATTAGATCATCAACTGTTCTGTTAGTGTGAAAGCACTGTACCCTTAGAGTTCTGTGTATTTGGCTACTCACAGTGTATGACAGCTAAACTTGATTTTCTGTTCAGTACACAAAGTCTGTTGCATTGTTAAAATTGCTATTTCAGCTTAAAGCCAGGATATTTTAAGTCAAGTAAGTTGCATTTTTGAGCTAAATCTTTTCTCTGTCAAAAATACTTTTTAGTATGTGCCATATATTATATAGTGTATTTCTTGCAAGTGTTTTACCAGGCACCTTACACATGACTGGAGAATGCTACAGTAAGCTAATGATAAACAAAACAAGTGTGTCCTGCTTTGTGCTGACTATATAGTTCAGTAGAGCAACTCTGCACTCACAAAGATCTTGCTGAAATCATCAAGCAGCGGATAACTGAGCAAATACCATTATTGAGCAGAACTTCAGTGAAGGTAACATGCTGTCACTGAAAGACATATATTTAAGTCTTTTCAGCATGCATCTGTGATGTGTTTGGAGAATATTATAGACAATATATCATGCTTTAAGTAATTAATGGTGATCACATACTTCTATTTGGGCATAAGCTTTTGTGGGTAAAAAAACCACTTCTCTGTGCATCTGAAGAAGTGGGTTTTTTACCCACAAAAGCTTATGCCCAAATAAATCTGTTAGTCTTTAAGGTGCCACCGGATTCCTCATTGTTTTTGTGGATACAGACTACCCCTCTGATACATAATAGATACTTTTGCAGCTGTAAAAGTATTGTCAAACATATTTTTCCCATGTTATATTTATTTGTCTTAAAGATACTGTGTCCAGTTTTTGAATAGGGACAGGCATAATTTAGGAATGTGACTTAAGATTTTAGCTAAGGAGAGCTACAGGGATTCCTTTTCTAGAATAAGAAACCTGAAAACTTCACCTGATTCTCATATTGACCTTCCTCTTGCTCCCCCAGAGCCCTTAGTGCAGTATTTTTCAAACCATGGGTCAAGACCCACTGTTGGGTCGCGGCATGTAAGGCACTGAGTCACCTTGCTCTGGTCAGTACCGCCGACCGGGACGTTAAAAGTCCCATTGGTGGTGCTGTCCAGCTAAGGCATGCTAGTGCTTACCTTTTCCGACACAACGCTATGTCCCGGACGCGGCCAGCAGCAGGTCTGGCTTCTAGGCAGGGGGGCCACGGGGCTCTGTGCACTGCCCCTGCCCCGAGAACCAGCTCCAATGGGAACTGGGGGGGGGACGGTGCCCACGGGCGAGAGTCACGCGGAGCTGCTTGCGCGCCTCTGCCTAGGAGCCAGACCTCCTGCTGGCCGCTTCCAGGGTGCAACGTGGTCCACAGTGCACCCCGGCTGCACTGCTGACTGGGAGCTGCCGGAGGTAAGTCCGCGCCCCAATCCCCTGCCCCAGCCCTGAGCCTCCCCCAAACCTGGAATCCCTTCCTGCACCCCAAACCCCTCATGCCAGGTCTCACCCCAGAGCCTGCACCTCCCACCCAGAGCCCTGACACCCTACCGTACCCTGAAGCCCTCATCCCAACCCTCTTCCCCAGCCCTGAGCCCCTCCCACATCCCAAACCCCTCATCCCCAGCACTGTTGGGTCGCGTGCATCAACAGTTTTCTTCAGCTGAGTCCCCAGAAAAAGAGTTTGAAAACCACTGCCCTAGTGGAGCAGTATTGGACCAGGGCTGCAGCTGGAAACACAAGAAGCTGCAGAAAAATATACAAGGAAAAACAGGAGACTTCCCTGGCCCTTTTTAGGCAGACATGCCAACTCTTGCAAATTGATTATGAGAATTGTGATGTCTGAGTAAAATTAAGACTCCCTCATGTGCTCCGATAGAACTCTCAAATGTCAGGATTTTATTTTTTTCCAGCTGCAGCACATTCTTAAAATGTGTTTCCAGTCAAAAAGGAGATACCCCACCCTGAACAAAGCAATGTGATTTCTCCACTGGGCAGTTACTTCCAAAATACTTTGAGAGACCATGAGAATTCATTTACATATCAGATAAACAAAGCTATCAAGCCAACAAGTTCAGAGAAGAGACAATGTAGCTACACCCCAGCAGGGAAGAGAAACTTCATCTGAGGTATAAAGAAGAGGGGAAGGGTAGAGCCCTTCAAGGACACAAAAATGTGGATCCGCATCTGATCTGCATCCGCCAGTATCAACCTGCGATCTGACACTCGATCCTCTAGCTGTCTTCTACCTGTATCCGCACCCGCAGCAGGAAGCCATCTCACAAGGGCTATGGGGGGGAGGGAGGAAGGGAGCGAGTGGGGTCTTGCAGGGAAGAGGCAGCGCGAGGGTGGAGACTGGGGGTAAGGGACAGCGCGAGGGTGGGGTCTCGAGGAGAAGGGGCGGTGTGGGGGCAGGCTGGGGGAAGGAGCAGCGCATCGCGTGCTGTTTCCAGGGGCTCGTGAGCAACGGTACATGGCCATAGCAGTGCATGCTGCAGCATAGTGGGGCGGAGGGGTGGGGTGCTGGGGCCCCTCCCGCTCCAATCCCTGTGTGGGGGCAGGCCCTGCTGCCCAGAAGCTGGTGAGCTGGGCCAGGACTGAGTGCGGCCAGTGCTGCCGGGCTATGGTGGGGATGCTGGCGCTACCCGAGGGTCCCAAGCTGCTGGACAGGAAGCGGCGCGGTGAGGGCTGGACAGCCCTGACTCCGATGTGCCGCCCAGCCCCAGCCACTGGCCCCGAGCGCGCTGCGCACCCCAGGCTGCCTGAGCTGGATGCCGGGGGGCAGGCGCCGCTGGTGAGTAGAGCCCTGTGTGGTTGTATCTGTTATCAATCTGCTATCCGCAAGAATGGTCTGTGAATATCCATGGATTTTAATGGCTCTAGGGAAGGGCCAAACCTCAAATAAGCAATTGAATCAACTGGGGAAAAAAATCCTGACATATGAGAGTTCTAAAAGTGAGGCTTAATTTTACTAAGAAATCCTGTCCGCCTCCCCGGGCGCAGTCAGGGCTCCAACTGTCAGCTCCAGGCGGCTACTCCCCTGCCAGCCTGGGGTGTGGGAGCACTTCCACCAGTCCTGGGGAGGCTGAAGAATTCTTAGGAGCAGAGGTGAGGCTGGGGACTGCGGGGGGCTGGAAGTTAGATAGATGAGGGCTGATGGGGTAGGGGGTTGTATTGATGGTGGGTTCTGAGCAGATGGGGTGCGTGCTGGGAGAGTGAACTGAGGGCAGTGGGGGTTGTGGGGTAAGGGGGCTGAACTGATGGGATGGTGATGATGGGGACTGAACTGGGGGGGGCTGAATTGAGGGGGGTTGGATGGGGACAGAACTGATGGGGGGACTGGGATACAGGATCAATTGCTGGTCCAGAGATGGGCACAGGTGGGGTTGAGAGCTCCTACATTAGGGGCCAAAATCACCGTATCCAGTTAGGGTTGCCAGGCGTTCGGTTTTCAACCGGAATGCCCACTCAAAAAGGGGCCTGGGTGGTTCCTGTCAGCATTGCTGACGGGGTGACGAAAAGTCCGGTCAGTGGTGCAGCAGGGCTAAGGTGCAGACTTCCCTGGCTTTGCACAGCTCCCAGAAGCAGTGACATGTCCCTGCTTCCCCTAGGAGCAGGGGCAGCCAGGCGGCTCTGCGCGCTGCCCCCACCCGCAGGTGCCACCTCTGCAGCTCCCATTGGCCTCAGCCCTCCCGCACCCCAACCTCCTGCCCCAGTCTGGTGAAAATGAGCGAGTGAGCGAGAGTGGGGGAGAGTGAGCAATGGAAGGAGGGGGATGGAATGAGTGGTGGCGGGGCCTCAAAGAAGGGGCGGGGTAGGAGTGGGCTTTGGGAAAGGGGCAGTGCAAGGGTGTTTGGTTTTCAGCAATCAGAAAGTTGCCAACCCTATATCCAGTAGTTGAATGAGAGTGGGCAATACTAATTGTCACATGCACACACCCTGGGGATGGACAGGGGGAGTTCGAAAATCAAGAAACGGATCTAAAAAACATGATGTACTCTTTTTTTTTTTTTTTAAATGTCATGATTTTTGGACCAATTTCATGATTTTTTGGAGTATGACTCATAATTTTTGATCGCTTGAAGTTGGCAATACTGTTTAGGTAAGTTCTGTATTTTTTTCTGAAGGATTTTTGTGGATTTGTTTAGAGTGGATATCCTGAAAAACATACTGAAATTCTCTAGAAAGAACTGTGGAAACCTCTAGCTGTGGCTTTGATCTCTACAATGTCTGTTCCCTGGGTCTCTGGCTACAGCTCTGAAACTTCCTGTATTGATACATATGATTAAGCTGACAGTATGGCCTCCTTCTGCTTCAAATTATTTCATATTTAAAAATTTTAGTGCAAGGCATTTAAAAGAAATAATTACTAATAACTTAGTCATGGCTTATGTCAGAGCAAGTGAGGGAAACGATTTCCACGAAAGCTTATGCGCTAATAAATTTGTTAGTCTCTAAGGTGCCACAAGTACTCCTGTTCTTTTTGCGGATACAGACTAACAGGGCTGCTACTCTGAAACCTGTCATAGTTATCAAAGTCTCTCCTGCAAAGCACTTATTTTTTCTCTGCAGTCTCTCTCCTCTACCTGCTGGTCTGCCTGTCCCCATGGTACTCAGTCTACATTCCAGACATAAGCACTTCTTTTAGAAATGCTTATTTTCTACATCGATCTTGGAACAGCAGGAAAATGCAGGTCGTCCAGTCAAGCAGGTTTGAAATAATGGACCAAGTGCATCTTTACCAGGAATGCACCAGGGATGGATTGGGCCCACGGAATTAGAAAGGAGAATAAGGGAATAGGAGGGTTACAGCTGTTTGGTATACACATCTGTAGATATAGATGATATAGAAATAGGTTCCCATAGGCCACTGAGTTCATCTATGAGAAATTAACCGGGTTCAGTCCTTAAGGTTCACTAATTTTATTTTTCCATTCTGAATTGCTTCTTTTCAAAAACTCCATTTGAAACTTCGGGGGAAAGAGTCATGATTCTTAGTGGATCAGAAGGAATGTTGTAAGTTACACTACACATTTCATATCAAAGACATCTGTGATTTTGCAGTTAAGACTGGTCTAATCTGATGCTGTGTAAAAGATATGAGGCCTGATTCTGGTCACAGTTATGCTTGTTTTACACCAGTGTAACTCCATTGACTTCAGTAGAGTTATTCCTGATTTATGCCAGTGTACAGGTCTGATCAAAAGCATATGGAAGTCAATGGGAGTCTTTCTGTAAACTTAAGGCCTGATCCAGAGCCTACGTAAGTGAGATTAGAATCAGTCCCCTAGTGCTACTGCAGAAATGTTCCTACCATGTAGTGTGAGGACTAATCAGGCTTTTTTCATCCTTTTCTGTGTCTGTTTATTGACGTGGGCAGAAACAGCTTTAAGTTGCTCAGGCTGAAAAATATCTATTTTCAGAGTTTTCTGCTGGAAAGTGTTGGCCCCAAAAGGTAAAATGCCATAAATGAGGGAGTATGATTTTTTTAAAAGGCCTTCCCAGAACAGCTTGTTTCATATTCTTTCATCTGTTGGCAGCTTAGAATAACAGAACTGATTCCTTCCCACCTTTTGTAAAGGTCACATAGCTCACAAACATGCTCCAGTAACAGTATCTTATATAACCACTAGCTATCTCTGTGTAAAATAAGGAGATTGTGTGGGGGAAATTAACCACACTTTTTATTCTAGGATATTTGGCTGGAAAGCAAGCACATCTCATTCAGAGAACAGTAAAGTTCAATTTGTGTTCCATTGAGATGGATTTTTTGTCAGCTGCAAAATGTAAAATGCTGATGGAATGAACCTGGACTCAGTAAAACCATACATCTATCCTTTAAAATATATATAGCAATAGGTTTTGTAACTTGAACTCAAGGTAGGTTAATAACAGTGCTTTGCTCTGATTGCTATGCTACTGTATTCCATTTTCATTTGTCAGTAGGTGGCACCAGATAGCTAGGCCAAATCCAGACCTTGTCTTGAGTTGCTTTTGCTTTGCCATTAGATTGTTCAAGGAGTTTTTGTTTGCTGTACTGGCCATTGGCTGTAGGTGTTGCGTACTTTATTAATGACCACTATGCTGTTTGGGATCCTTTATTGTGTGATAATGATTTAGCAATAATGACAGTCAAACTCTACTTTGTCATATTTCTCTGTAGAGCTAAATCCTCATATAAACATCCTGATGCCTAATGTTGCTTTTGTTATGGCATGATAAGCTTTAAAAAATGTAAGATATGTAACTATGTCATAGTCAGGTCTTGTGTGTTTAAAATATTGGGCCTGATCCTGCAATCCTTACTAAAGCCTATTGAAGTTAATATGCAATGCCTGAGAAAGGACTGCAGGCCTCAGTCCAAAATCAGTTTGCTATGTAATTCTGTATTGTCGTAATGACCTGTCTTTTTATAGAATTTGTGGAGGGGAGGGGAATCTTTTTATTTTTATATATATTAAACTAGATTCTTTAAATTTGTTGACATTGTCTATGCCTGTGTAGTACATATTGTTTGTATTTAGGGTGACCAGACAGCAAGTGTGAAAAATCAGGACGAGGGTGGGGGGTAATAGGAGCCTATATAAGAAAAAGACCCAAAAATCGGGACTGTCCCTATAAAATTGGGACATCTGGTCACCCTATTTGTATTGGATTTCCTCATGCCCTGACCCTCTTTTTCATATTTTTATGAGTATAGCTTTTATCAGTGTCGTTGCTTTATGACGGGAAATGGTGCACTTGATTTTATATTTATTCTTTATCCTGTACATAATTATTTAAAGGCTTACAGCAAATATTTTGGGCCCAGTTCATTAGAAATATTCAGTCCACGTATGCACAGTTTGTTTGTAACTGATGTACTTTTCCCTAGCAAAGTACGGTACTTTTCTTTTCTAATCAAGAGCAGATGTTACATCTGCATCTCCCCAGAGGTGCAAGGCAGCACATCCACAGAGAGGCATAAATGAGAAGTAAGAACCTGTTTATATCCCTGCACAGTCTCCCTGGGCCTTAGGTTTGGGTGTGCAGGGGTAAACTGTTACTGCAAACTCAGGACTCCAGCCCAAGTAGGTGGGCAGGGGAGTGAGTAGAGCCTGGACTCGATTACCCAACACTGTGGCCACTGACACAAGGTGCGTAATAAATATGCTGTTGGTATAGCACCAGTAGAAAATTATGATCCCGCTCTCCCTCCCCCCGTCTCTCCCCTTGCCTATGGAGGGCTGATTCCTTCCTTACATTGTTCCTGTGATGGCATCAGTGAGCTTGTGTTAGAAGTATACTGCAGACCTTAGTCATGCTTGTAAAATGTTTTAAGATCCTTGGATGGAACACAGTAGAGATGTGCTAGATACCATCCTGCTGATTGCAGGATAACAGCCTAATGGATTATTTATAGTACGTAATGATTGGTATGCTACCATTTTGTTGCTGAAATAAGTACAAGGAAATGGTGGTTAGTGCTGTATGTCACTGGACAGGATTCCAGGTTAATTCCCTGTGATAGTCATTTGATCAGACTTTACATATGCAGAAAGTAATGTTTCTTCATCTTCATATTAAATATTCCTGCTTGTCAAAACACTCATCTAATGAGTTTACATGAGTGTGTTTTTACTTTTTGACATGAGTCTGCACCTTTTTGGAAATGTGTCTAGGTCTTTTTTTGCACATTAGGTTTTTTGTACCTAACACATCTAGAGTTCATGTTTTACAGTCATGTTTCACAGGTGTAAAATGCAAACAAATTCCCTTTGAAAATAACTATGGAAATATCTTATTGTGCCATTTAGCATGTTCCATTCCCTTTGTTGTGAGTCATGATGACCCTATTTATTTTTTACTGGAAGTAAACGTTATTCAGTGGATTTCAGAAGGAGTGGTAGGCTGTTAAGACTTCTGAACTATATTGGAGCCGTTTCGTCGGTTTACTGAGTGGAAGCCAGTGACTTTGAAGCCGAAAGTCCTGAGTTTGAATCTTATTGCATATTTTCAATGTATGTGTATAGTTCTAAGCGACCACCCTATTTTTTCCTTTCTACAGAGCTGTTTAAGGAGAAGCTGATGCCAAGGATAGGTTAAGAAGGTTCAAGATGACAACAACAGTAGCGACAGACTATGACAATATTGAAATCCAACAGCAATACAGTGATGTGAATAACCGCTGGGATGTCGATGACTGGGACAATGAAAATAGTTCTGCACGACTGTTTGAGCGATCCCGTATTAAGGCTCTAGCTGGTAAGCATTCAAGTGATGAGAACTCAGTGCAAGTAGTAACAAAAAAAGATTTCCATTCAGTAGAAATCTGATGTGATACGAGTGAATTATTGCTTGATGTGATACCCCAAGGTTTTTAAAATATTCCTCCTTGAATTTTGCATGTATTTGCCCCTGTTAAAAACATTATATTGTCAGCCTGAAAGCACCAAAGCCCAAGACTCAAAACTCTAATATAATTGAGTAAAAGACCTTATTTATTTAATGTGTAGTGTTTTGGGAGGAGAATACTACCATTGTAAGGCCTTTATGACATGCCCTCAGCAGTGGGTCCCACTTGGAACTACAGTTCTTCCTTGCCATGTATGAACCCAGTCCAGTGCTTAATTTGTAATAAAAGAGATGCCAGGGCTAAAGCAATTTTTTTACATTCATAACTGATGCAACAAGCCCAGATGTGCCGGGGCTATGAACTGCCAAGCCTGGAGGTGCAGGGGCTCAGCCCTGGCAAACTCTGGGACAAATTAAGCACTGACCAGGCCCATTTCAGAACAGTTTCCTCTCCAAATCAACCCATAAAAGCTGCCATGGAAACAATACCCCTCTCCAACCTCTGCTAGCCTGAGGAGTAGGAGATTGAGATTCAGACTGAATAACTGACATACTGAGGGTCAGATCCTCTGCTCATTTTACACCCATTTAACCTGCTTGATTTCATTGGTGTTGCATGGAAGTAGTTGTAGACAGGTTTTGGCCCTCTATGTACTGGCTTAATCTTTAAAGTGCTAGATGATAGAATCATAGAATATCAGGGTTGGAAGAGACCTCAGGAGATCATCTAGTCCAACCCCCTGCTCAAAGCAGGACCAACACCAACTAAATCATCCCAGCCAGGGCTTTGTCATGCCGGGCCTTAAAAAACCTCTAAGGATGGAGATTCCACCACATCCCTATGTAACCCATTCCAGTGCTTCACCACCCTCCTAGTGAAATAGTGTTTCCTAATATCCAGCCTAGACCTCTCCCACTGCAATTTGAGACCATTGCTCCTTGTTTTGTCATCTGCCACCACTGAGAACAGCCTCGCTCCATCCTCTTTGGAATCCCCCTCCAGGTAGTTGAAGGCTGCTATCAAATTCCCCCCTCACTCTTCTCTTCTGAAGACTAAGTAAGCCCTGTTCCCTCAATCTCTCCTTGTAAGTCTTGTGCCCCAGCCCCCTAATCATTTTCGTTGCCCTTTGCTGGACTCTCTCCAATTTGTGCACATCCTTTCTGTAGCGGGGGGCCCAAAACTGGATGCAATACTCCAGATGTGGCCTCACCAGTGCCGAGCCCTCTATCTGCTGGCAGTGCTCCTACTAATGCAGCCCAATATCCCGTTAGCTTTCTTGGCAACAAGGGCACACTGTTGACTCATATCCAGCTTCTCATTCGCTGTAATCCCCAGGTCTTTTTCTGCAGAACTGCCGCTTAGCCAGTTGGTCCCCAGCCTGTAGCAGTGCATGGGTTTCTTCCATCCTAAGTGCAAGACTTGCACTTGTCCTTATTGAACCTCATCAGATTTCTTTTGGCCCAATCCTCCAGTTTGCCTAAAACAACAAGGAGTCTGGTGGCACCTTAAAGACTAACAGATTTATTTGGGCATAAGCTTTCGTGAGTAAAAACCTCACTTCTTCCGAAGAAGTGAGGTTTTTACTCACGAAAGCTTATGCCCAAATAAATCTGTTAGTCTTTAAGGTGCCACCAGACTCCTTGTTGTTTTTGTAGATACAGACTAACACGGCTACCCCCTGATACTTGACAGTTTGCCTAGGTCACTCTGGACCTATCCCTACCCTCCAGTGTATCTACCTCTTCCTCCAGCTTAGTGTTATCCATGAACTTGCTGAGAGTGCAATCCATCCCATCATCCAGATCATTAATGAAGATGTTGAACAAAACCGGTCCCAGGACCGACCCCTGGGGCACTCCGCTTGATACTGGCTGCCATCTAGACATTGAGCCATTGATCACTACCCATTTAGTCTGACGATCTAGCCAGCTTTCTATCTACCTTGATACCAAACCTGGCTTTATATTATGTACTTTTGGTCACTGATGATTATAAAAATATTATTACCATATTTTCTTTTGTTTCCCCATTTCCTCAATATTGATGGCCTAATAGGGATACATTTAGTACTGTACTAAATTTGAAGAGCTCATATACTGTACTATCCTTGGAACAAGCTAGAGAAGTTGATCTGCTAATGGCAGGCTGTGGGTAGCTTCTATTTTGGTCCATTCTGGCCTATTTGCAACCTTATCATGTCCATACAAAGAGTGTAAAGGAAGAGGCTCCTTAATGCACTTTAACAATACCAACTGCCTCATTCATTGCCCACTGTTGTCAATGGGCGTTCCCGAATACCTTGCTGTGATTTAACTTTCCTTTCCCAGAGCCTGAAAGTGAAAATTTTCAGGCAGCCTGAGTCAGTTCCCCTGAATGATTTGAATTCTTTGAAAAGGAGGGACTTAACCAGTGTGATTATTTGGCTAGATTATACTGTCTGCTGAATGTTATATGTACACTTTAAAATGTAACATTTCTAAGCGTTGTCTTGGAAATACATGTAGATGCTTGATATTTTTAAACAGTTTTTCACATATAGCATTGTTGAAACAGAATGTTTTTACCCATTCTTCACAGAATACTTCAATGGGTGAATAAACTTGTCCTGCAACTCAAAATAAGTTCCTATCTCCAGTGTACAGAAGAGAGACACATTATATTTTTGAGAAATATGGACCTACTGCTTAAAAAACAAGACAACAGAAGGCCAAATTCTTTTGTCAGTTACACCAGTATTAAACAAGAGTAATTCCAGTGAAATCAGTGGAGTTATTCCAGATTTACATTGGAGTAACTGATAACAGTTTTTATTCAGTTTGTTTATCCAAATGCACACAGTCAGAGTCCAGAGTGCAGTAGTACCTTTTTCATTCTTACATTAACTTTCTGAATAAACTGTTATGGGGGATGGACCCGAAGGCGTTGGCGAGGTCGAGCCACGCTATCGAGCACTGCTTCTGCGTTCTCCTGGTCGTCTGGATGACGGTCTGGAAGAATCCGAAGAAGTGAGGTTTTTACTCACGAAAGCTTATGCCCAAATAAATCTGTTAGTCTTTAAGGTGCCACCAGACTCCTTGTTGTTTCTGTTATGAAATGTCACTCTTAGCCACTGTGATTTACGTTTTTTACAAGGTAGGTGGTCTCTGATGGCTCATGCACATGCCCTTCTCATCTAGAATATAACATCTGACTAAATTTAAAGCAATGTTTTGACTAGTCTGCTATGGAAGTAAGTCTAGAAATCAAAACTACTTCAGTTACATACATTAGATGGGAATCTTCACAGTTTTTAAAATTTTGGCTGCATATTCAAATTATTTTGATTCATGGTCCTATAATGTACAACACAGCCAGCAACATTAATTTCTAGATCCTAAAGGAATCTGAAGGACAGTATAACTTTCACAGTTTCACAATCTCTTCTCTTAGCAAGGTTTAAAACACTTAAGCTGTCCTTAAATGGAGAAATGCTATATTTTGAGGCTTTTGCTATCAATAGTAAGTTCTGATGAAGATGTAAAATTATCTAAATTAATAAATGTTTCTAAAATCCATGCCGTCTCCTTTCTAACTACATTCTGATCATCATGCAAATTGTATTTGACTTATTTTATTTTTTGTTTAAAGGCATGTGATTATTGCATATTAAAGGTTACACATTAACCAAGTATGTTTGAGTAGCAAAGATATTATGTCATGCCCTCTTAGCTCTGAGGTACTATACTGCAAAGTAATTTTTATGCTTTCTGTAAATGATTTCCTGAATCCCATGGTAGCATGCCCACATTCCTGACCTCTGAACAAAATGCCTCAGTAGTGTGGGACATACTGTGAGCAGGGAAAATGGCTCAAAATGTGTTGAGGTTCCTGGTCATTGGAATTTTGATTAGAAGAACAATTACAAATATAACAATTGTTAATGTCTTAAAATATTTTATTTATAAAATTTACTTTGGCAAGGTATAGGTACTCTCTGCTTTTATTCATTAGAACCAAACTCCGGGACAAATCCTGAAAGGTGCTGCGCGCCCTCACTCCACCTATTGAAGTCAATGGGAGTTGAGGGCTCACATCACCTAGATGTTTCTAAGTATCGTGCAGGATCAGGCTTAGAGCTAGGTAACAGGAATATGAAATAGTTCATGCAGCTAAATAAAGGCCAGATCTTGCAGCTCTTACTCATGTGATTAACCTGTTGACTTCAGAAGAACTACTCATGAAAGGGATGAAGGACTGGGTCTTAATTCTAAACTTTGTTACTTTCAGAAGACCTATATTTTTTTTGGCACTCACAGATTACATCAGCACAGTGTGAAATTGAAGTTATAAGGTAAATGTCTGCCCGGAAATGGTGAGATTTTTTTTAACTAAATTTTTTTAAAAATTAGGGCCCGATTCTGATCTAAGTGACACTGACTCAAATCAGCAGTGATTCCAGTATGAGATCAGAATCAGGCCCTGTGACCTTTAAAGTTTGACATTACATGAGCAAATTGCATTTTACTACTACCAAGATACAATACTCTGCATTTTACTTTTATCCAGTAGATTTGATGGTATTTTTCTTACAAATATTACTAGCAGGAATTAGGCACCTGATATAGCTCCCATTGAAATCAGTTGCTTCATTGACTTCCATGACAGCTAGATCACACCCTATCTAAGTAATAAATAATAAACATGAAACAATCACTTTAAGGATATATAAGTAGGTGCTTAAATAATTCAGATAATCTAAAAGAAACACCAGTTTCAAAGCAGAGCAGATTTGATATGCAGCTATATTTAAATATACTCACTTCTCTAGTAGGGGAATTGATTAGGTTTTTATGTGCATTACTCACCATTATAATTTTTATACACTTTTACCTCTTTGACTTTGCATTTTCTTGTTGGCATTGTGAGCACCTTGTGGCAAGAGGCTATGGCTACACTAGAGAGTTTACAGCAGCGCAGCTGCACTGATGCTGTCTGTGTAGCCACTTTAAGCCGATGGGAGAGAGCTCTCCTGTTGACTTAATCTACCCCCAATGAGTGGCGGCAGCTCTCCCACCAACATAGCACTGTCCATACCAGTGCTTAAGGCAGCGTAAATTATGCTGCTCAGGCTAATTCACACCCCTGAGCAACATAATTTATGTCGACTTAAGCTGTAGTGTAGCCTTAGCCAGAGACTTGGCTTGTTCCTTCCACTGGTGCAGCACTGCTTGAAATACTGGCATCACAGAGCTTTATTTCAGATCAAAGGTTCTAGTTATAGTCTGAACCAATACTGCAGGCACTCTCCCTGATGGATGACCTTTCTTCAGTCTCACCAGGCAGACAGGCAGTTTCAGATTTTTAGCAGGGGGTGAGGGTAGTTAACTATTGGAGCAGACAAATAAGGCATGTGGTGGATTCTTGAGGTCTTTAAACCAAGACTAGTTCTTTTTCTGAAAGATATGCACTAGTTCAGTCATAAGTTATTGGGCTAGATGCAGGAATCGCTGGGTAAAATCCTATTGCTGTGTTGTGCAGCTGGTCAGACTAGATAATCATTCAAGTATCAGAGGGGTAGCCATGTTAGTCTGGATCTGTAAAAAGCAACAGAGTCCTGTGGCACTATAACTTGCTCATCTTTATGACCAAGCATATAGTAATGGGAGCCATTATTGTTGACAACAAGACCCTGCACTCTTGAAAGAAAATACTTATACATAATTTTGCTTCTTCTGATGCAGCAGAATTCACTGTTACCAACAGACAACACTTTGGCCAAAAATTAATCCTCCATCAGTCTAGGACTGTATATCCTCACTGTTCTCTTATTAATCTGGATAGTATATGGGATGGTTTTGTTGACCTGTTCCTCTTCCATTAAGCCTAAACTTTGAACTGCTAATTATCCACCCAATTTTAGCTATCTCCAATGATGGGTATATGGAGGGGATGGTGGGGAGAATTCTAGGCCTTTGTTATGATAAAAGTTAAAGATAAGTAAAATATATTCAAATCATCCATTCTCTCCCCACATCAGTTCAGAACCTTTAAATGATACTCTACAAGGTTCAGAGGTGTTCTAGAACACAAGAGCAGGGGTATTCTAGGACCCAATCCAGTGCCCATTGAAGTCAATGCAAGTGTTTCCACTGATTTCATTGGGCTTTGGTACACAACTTCACCAGAGAAAGAGAGTTCTTCTCTTTCCTTTTGTGTTTTTTAATCAAATAATCTTTTCTATCTCTGAAAATATTTCACCCACCTGCTAGCTTCTCACTGTCTGCTAGCAAATTGAATTTAGATGGACACTGGCTCTTTCTGGATGTTCCGGATCAGAGCAGGTCACCAGATTATAAAGCAGGCTCCTTTTCCAATTTGGCCATCTCCCGATGGCAACATTTTTCTTTTCTGAAGTGACACATGAATGACAGGAGCCCTAGATAACTACAGCTAAAGATCACCCAGGAACATGTAGCTTTTTCAAGACATCGCTCTTTCTCTGAAGTGACAGGATAATCAAAAGACATATTTGACTAATATTTGTACCTTGACACCTTCGTACACAAGGCATGCCCCAGTAAGCTGTCATTGCCAGACAAATGTTTATTAACTTTAGTTCTTCTGATCCTTGTGATAGGATGCTGACACCCTGATCCCTCTTTGGATGGACAAAATTGTATTCGCTCTTGCAGGACTGACCAGTCTGCCAAGTGGTATAGCGCTAGATTCCAACAAAATAAATGTAGGGCCTTGTAACCTATGGTATTTCCCATTATTAAATCTTAGGAAAGAAATTGTTTTCCAAACATGCTCATAGCGCTATGATTTAACGACAGTAGGCTTTTTAGAAACACATTAGATTAAACTTTGGAAGAGATTTCTCGCTTCAAAATTTCAGGTCAAATTAAACATCAGATTAGTGAGAATCTATAGTCTCTCAACCTACTCTACAGATAGAAGTGTCAGTCAGGTAAAAACTTAAAAATCACAAGCACCATATATCAACCTTAGGAAATATATATTGTGTTAGGACCCATAACACAAGGATCCATGAAAAGGGTAGTTTTAGTCAATGTTCCATAAATGGACAATGTCTTTAATTTCCCTTCTAGAGAAATGGAGCGCTTTGCTCAGTTTTGCTGTTAAGAATGGCTTTTCTTCTAAAATGATTAAACAGCTCTGGTTGCTACAACCATTTGAATATGGATACAGGGAGATTCATCATTAAGTCTGTGGAATTTTCTCCTGTCAATATATTGCTCTTTATAAAATGCATATCTCCATGTCCCTGTTATCCTACCCTATCACAAAACAGTCTGTTGTGTATCTCAAATCCAGCATTAGTCTTAGAGAACAGATCGTGATTCTTTATGCACCCTTATAAGTAATGGTAGTAACGAGTGGCACTGCTGCAGGCATTAGCGACTGCACAACCCATGCTTCTGTAGTCAGTGTGAATAATCCTACTGGTTCAAATGCCATCTGCCACATAGCGCATTCTTAGGAAGCAGTGTTAGGAAAAGTATGCCACCTCCGAAATACTCCATTTCTCAACTAGATGTTAATAAAGAATTAGCCCAAATTTTTCAAATATGCTTTCCTAAAGCTATTCACTTAACTCCACATTTTAAATGTTAATCTTTGTCCCTCAGGTTTACCTGAGAAAGTAAGAGTTAGGATACTCTATCCTCAGCCCACAAAGCATTCATGTTTAGGGAGCGTTAACAGCCACATTTGACCTTAAACGTTACGGTTGTGCGTGGGGACAGGAGTGGTCTTTTAGACAGACAAGACCCAAGCCATGCATGGCTCATCGTTCTTTGTCAACAACTTGAGTTGCTTCCATAAGCAAATAGTAGGAAATGAAGTTGTCAAAGAGTTTATCCTGTTCATGTATTTTTCTTTGTTAATAAGGGTAGTATGGGGTTTTTTAGGCTGAAGACAGAAAAATTCATACTGGAGATGTGCTGGGCAGCTACAAAGTGAGTCTGTCCTATGGGTAGATACACTGTAGCCCTTGGACACAATACTTCAGCTTGAATTTGGACTACCCACATTTGTTCTCTAGGCCCCCAGAGAACCTCATACACTGAGTGCATTGTGGTAGACATTTTTATTTTTTACCCAAGAGTATTTAGTCATTTGGATAAAACACAAATAAACAGCTCCAGATCAAAAAAGGGAAAGACTTATCAAGTTACTGCGTACGTTACTTTTTAGGCATACACTTGTTTGCCCTTGCTATCTGTCTAACATATCGCTAGTACCAAAGTTTCTGCCCCTTCAGCTTATGAAGTATCCAATAAAAATATACAGTCAAAATAAAGTATTGAGTCCAAAATCAGTAACAAAGGAATATAAAGCAATGATGTAAATTTTGCACCCTTATCAAAGCTAAAAAGGCTCATTCATACATTTAAAAGATACTATTGAGATTAATCTTTTCCAAAATATCTTTCATGAATCTTTGTCAGGTAAGATGTCTGGGATCTTAATAAAAATAAGTACATTGATTTTAAAAAATAAGCATTTAAGTGGAGTGTAGTCTGGATGGATACTTCTAAATAATATAGAAGCGTTCAAGGCCTCACAGACAAATGGAGATCAGGTATAAAGGACATCTGAAGGATTCACTTGATACAAAAGAGAAACATAAAACCCACGGTGCTGAGTTAGCAGATGCACCTCTTTCACTGTGTATTTCGTCAGCTGGAATTCTTAGGGCTGCTCAAAGACTGGAAGTCTTTCCGATTTATTTACTGTAGCAATGCATAACCCACCCAGGAAGACGGAAAAGAAAGGAAATGCATATGATCCATTTCTGGTTGCTGAGATCCCCACAAGCCTCCTTAAAGTCCTATTCCGTTTCTTTTTCCTCTGTTTTTTTCCTGACCCCTTTTCTTTCCCAGATGACAGCACTATAACAGCGCTAAATCTAGCCTAAATTTTCAAAAATGTGCATTAATTTTTGGTGCCTGAGGTTTGATTTTTCAGAGGTATTGATCACTCATTGCACCCATTGATTCATTTAGTGGTGTGGGTTTTCAGCACCTCTGAAAGTTAGAGATATAGGTGTCTCAAACAGGACACTTAAAATGAATGGGTCCTTTGAAAATGTAGGCCCCTAAGACTAAGAGAAGATACATTTTATTGCCACATACAAGCATATCCATCCATCCACAACCATCTCGTGGGTAGCACCCATACAGCAGAGCAGTTAATTTCCTTCCTTTTGGAGACCAAGCATATCACTACCACTTGCTGGGTTACACCTGATTTGAAGAGAAGGGACCGTGGTGATCTCCCATCAGGTGTGTGTTAGCACTGTGCTGTATCAGCAGTCTAGCAATTTACAGTTCTTTGCTAATCTGATATTTTGCCCAGTAGTCCTATATTCTGGCAACAAAGTGCAATTAAAACTAATTTAAGAATTTCTACATTTTATTACACCAGGCCGAGGAAATGATTATTTCGCTTACACTTCAAGGGAAGGGGAGAGAGAGAGGGGAGAAAATTGTAGCAGTTGCTCCATTTAGGTTAACAGCTTCGTGGCCAGTTATTAACGTCAAGTAAAACATGACCTTAGTAACTTTTAGTTTTAGTACACTAAAAACTTTTTCTGGTCTAGTAGTGTCAGTTACAGGTATGATTCCCCCACCCGCCCAAACATTTCTGTATTGGCAAAAGCTCTAGTGTAGATTCAGTTATACCAGCATATACTTATAGCTTATTTTGCTTAGGGAACCAGAGCAAAAGCCCTTTTTTTGCCATTTATAAACATATATAGTGTCTACACTAGGAAGGTTTGTTGATATAGCTGTCTCAGTACAGATATACAGGGAGATCTTTTCTAGTGTAAACCTGGCATGACACAGTTAGGGCTCTACTTCTGGAATGGCTTTTTAAGCTGTAGTCTTGGAACTAGTGCCTACTGGAACCAGCATAGAATCAAGTGAGCTGGAGGGAAAATGAGTGATACATTCTAGTCCCAAAAATCATGGATATAATTTTAGCATCTAACGTGGCATTGAGGGAGGGAGTGTGGCAGAAGAGCTACTGTTACATTTTTGTACCTTACCTGCCATACTCATATAGACCAGTGGTGAGCACTATGCTGTCATGATAATATTTAAAGCTTAACCCCATCTGTCCCTAGTAAATGATTTAGTTGATTTTAAGGTTGTTGAGAGAATTAAAAAACAAACAAACAAAAAACAACAGATCAGCAAGCAAGTAGCAAAATTGTTTATTTTTGGCTTATTTCATTCCTTCCTCTTCCCCCCGCATTTTAAAAAGTCTTAACAGGCTGATGCAGAGGAAAATTACATACATGGTGTGACGGGATCCCTGGGATACAATCTGAAACTGGGGTACCACAGTGCCCACTTAACTCTCCAGCCTGGGCTGTCTCTCACAGTGCTCTGCTAGTGACAAGCAGCGAACCCCTCCAGGTGATGTTATCACTCAGCACAACAGCAAGTGGAGCCCCATGCCCAGCTAGATTGTATGAATGCTCCCTGAGCCACTCACAAATCACACAGGGAAAGGCACCAGCCAATTCCCCCCAGCTCCCCAGCCTTGCACCCCAGAACTGTTCCATTTTGCCCTGGTCAGAAGCCTGACCAGTGGACATTTATTACCCAGTGCACCCTTCTCTCAATGTGGAGAGGACAAACACAAGCCTTTGTAAACTGAGCTGAGATTTCCCAAGCACATCAACCAAACACACTGTTTTAGGTAAAATATAAAACAGGTTTATTACTTACAGAAATATTGATTTTAAGTGATTATAAATGGTAGGCACAGAAGATCAGAGATAGTTACCAAAGAAAATAAAAGATAAGCATACAGTCTACATCTTAAACCTTATTACACTAGGCAGTATTTGGATCAAGCAGTTTTCTCACCCCACTGGATGTTATAGTTCTTAATACACAGGCTTCCCCTTTTAATCCTGGGAATAGTGTCCTTAGTTGAAGTCTTTGTCTTCCCAGCATTCTTGTTGCGTCCAGCATAGGTGGGGGAGGAGAGAGGCCAAGGCACAGTGCCACTGTCCCTTATTTTATACCCTCAGTCCATGTGCCTGGAAAACACTAGCCCAGACATGTCCTGCTGGGCTTTGCTGACTCATGGAGTTGAGCAATCTCCCATTGTGTGATGCTTGTGCAACCTTCTTACAGTATTGTAAATCCCTTGTTTATAACTCCCCTGCTGATTAATGGTCACTTATCACCCTCCTGGGTGGGAATCACTACCCTTGTTGTCACTGTGGAACTTGCAGTAGAGACTCTCAAACTTACAACGTATTTTGTAACAACCATGCAACAAAATCTCATAATTTCATATGCACCGATGATATACATATTTGGACAGAACAATAGGTTTCAGCAAATCATGATCTTTCATATGAGATCTTACATGGCATGCTTTGTATGAAATATCTCATAATTATATGACACCAGTGAATATTGGGGTTCTAGGGTGCTGCTTTGAGGTACAGAGTGCCACACATGGATCAATCTATCTATCTATCGTACATACAGCAGTAGATATACAAGTAAATGGTACAAATGATACTATTTTTGGAACAATATCATTATACATAGTTTGGCACATAGGCAATTGGTACAGCATTGTTACAACTCAGAAGAAAAGCATGGTTTTGGTATGGCATAAACACAGGTGTTCATTATGGCCCTGTTATCTCTCAGTAGGTGCAGGAGTAGATGTTGTAGGAATACATATTTTAAATATGGCTAGTATGCAAACAGCCCAGATACATAAATCAGTTGCTTTCCCGCTGCGATTAAATATCAGATCCATGTTCCTGTATAATTCCTTGATTATAAAACCAGTTCAAACCAGACTGCAAAAAGGACAAATGCTATATATATTACCAGTTTGTTTAAATGATACACCATGGTTTGTTTTAAGGGTAGTAATTAAAATTATCAAATGATACGATGAATTGGTTAAAGGAACTGATTGCTTGATGGCAAGTTAATAGCTGTGTGAAACAGAACACAAATTGCCCAGGTATGACAAGTGTAACGGTCAGAATAGACTTTGATCTCAGGCCTAGTCTACACTGGGGGTTGGGGAGGTGAGCTAAATTGGTCTAAGTTACGCAACTTCAGCTACGAAAATAGTGTAGCTGAAGTTGATGTACTTAGAGCTACTTACCGCGGTGTCTTCACTGTGGTAGGTCGACTGCTGATGCTCCCCCATTGACTCCGCCTATGCGTCTCGCTCCAGTGGAGTACTGGAGTCAACGGGAGAGCGCCCAGCGGTCGATTTATTGCATCTTCACTAGACGCGATAAATCGACCCCCACTGGATCGATTGCTCTAGTGGTAAGTGTAGACATGCCCTTAGTTAAGTATCTTGGGAGTAGTATAGAATGTGAGCAGTTGCTGGCAGCATGTGCTGAAAACTCTGAAAACCATAGTTGTTTTATGCCTCCAGCTAAGCTCTATTGGGGCCGGCAATAGCTTGTAAGAAGTGTCCTGCTTTGAGCAGGGGGTTGGACTAGATGATCTCCAGAGGTCCCTTCCAGCCCCCACTGCTCTACAGCCAAAATGCTTCTGAAATAAATGTAGGCAAACTTTACTAATTCTGGGTCACTGAGAACGAAAATGATGCTTAAAATTGTTGATTGGCTCTAGTTTTCAAGATATGCTATTGGTTCAGTATATACGACCCTTGACTTGGGAATGACGGAGGATAAGTGAGTTATAAAGGGAAGGGATCTCAATTTAAACCAGAGATGACTAAAATACATCTTTGACTGGATCTATGAATAAATCTATGACTGGGTTTGGACAGTACTTGCTTTTTAGGCAAAACAATGAATGATGCAATCTGAAGCTGGTATTGCATCATACATGATATGAATTGCATCATGTTATTCCTAGAAGTCATGGATGATGCAATCATAGCAAAGCTTACATCACTCTGCTGAACAAATTGCCCTATATCAGCTCTAGAAATCATACAGTGTCGTGCTTTCTTATTTGTCAGTGTTTGATTTTGCAAAGGGACACATTTCTGTTTAGCCAAAGTGAGCAGAGATGCCTCGTACTTGTGTGAACAGTGCAGATAACTTCTGCTATGTTTGTGGTGAAGTGACTTTTGCATCACAAAAGCGCAGTATAACCACGATGGTTAAGAAAGCCTATCACCTTTATTTTGGCTGCAAAATTGGAGATCAGGACAAGAGGTGGGCCCCACACATATGCTGCAACACTTGTGCAACAAATCTTCGCCAGTGGTTGAACAGGAAAAGGAAATCTATGCCTTTTGCAGTGCCAATGATTTGGAGAGAGCCAACAGATCATACCAGCAATTGTTACTTCTGCCTGGTGCCTCCAGTTGGGAAAGGTGTGTCAAAGAAGAAAAAGTGGACTGTGCATTATCCAAACATTCCATCAGCTATATGCCCAGTACCCCACGGAGAAGGACTGCCGGTTCCTGATGCACCAGAATCATTCTCACTTGAGTCAGACGAGGAAGAGGATGAAACTTCTGGTCCTGAACCATCAATGTCACAGGACCCACATTTTCTCCCATCCTCCTCCTCTGAACCACACCTCATAACACAAGGTGAACTGAATGACCTTGTCAGGGATTTGGAACTACCCAAGAGTAAGGCAGAGCTGTTGGGCTCCAGACTACAGCAGTGGAATCTTCTGGCAGGTGATGTTAGGGTTTCCATGTTCCGTGACTGTCAAAAGGATCTTGTCCCATTCTTCTTCATGGAAGGTGATCTTGTAGCCTGCAACAACATCGATGGTGTGATGGCAGCCCTCAACATCGTTCATGATCCAGATGAGTGGAGACTGTTCATTGATTCATCGAACACGAGTCTTAAAGCTGTTTTACTGCATAATGGCAATGTTTTGCCATCAATTCCAGTTGGTCATGCAGTCCATATGAAGGAAACCTATGACAACATGAAACAACTTTTGAGGTGCATAAACTATGACCAACATCAGTGGCAGCTTTGTGGCCATTTGAAGGTTGTTGCTCTCTTGCTTGGTCTGCAGACTGGATACACAAAGTACTGCTGTTTTCTCTGCAAATGGGATAGTCGTGCAAGAGATTCCCAATACATCAAGAAAGATTGGCCACTCCGACAGTCATTGGAGCCTGGGAGGAAAAGTGCTCAGCATCCACCACTTGTTGAATCAAGGCAGATTTTGTTACCACCCTTACACATCAAGCTGGGTCTGATGAAGAACTTTGTCAAGGCCATTGACAAAACACAAGCAGCTTTCAAGTACCTCCGTGGAAAATTTCCAAGGTTAAGTGAAGCTAAGATAAAGGAAGGTGTCTTTGTTGGTCCTCAGATTCATGAACTTCTTTGAGATGATGCATTTGACCATGCACTGCGTGGCAAGGAAAGGACGGTATGGAAAGCCTTCCAGTTAGTGAAAATAAATTTTCTCGGAAACAACAAGGCAGACAACTACAGGTCGTTGGTGGAAAACCTCCTCAAGGCATACAAAAGCCTTGGTTGCAACATGTCACTAAAGATACATTTTTTGCACTCTCATCTAGATTTTTTTCCACCGAACTGCGGAGCAGTGAGCGATGAGCACGGTGAGCGATTTCACCAGGACATTGCAACAATGGAGAAACGCTATCAGGGCAAATGGAGCCCATCAGTGCTTGCAGACTATTGCTGGACAGTGACAAGAGATGCTCCATTTAATGAATACAAGAGACAAGCCAAGAAGCGCCGAGTAGACACTGAATAGGACTAAACTATGTACATAATAGTTTTTTGCCTTTTGTTTCATAATGCATTTTATTTATATAACCCTTTTGCTGATTTTTAAAGTGTTACATAAACAGGGCAGGTGAAATATTATCATGGAAAGCAACCATAAACGCATGAAAAGACCTAGGTTTACAATTTATGATTAAAACTCTATCTACACAATATACATAGACATAAAATGTAAAAACTTAAATATCTTAGGCCTTGGCTACACTTACCCGCTAGTTCGACGGCTGGAAATCGAACTTCTGGGTTCGACTTATCGCGTCTAGTCTGGACGCGATAAGTCGAACCCGGAAGTGCTCGCCGTCGACTGCGGTACTCCAGCTTGCCGAGAGGAGTACCGCGGAGTCGACGGGGGAGCCTGCCTGCCGCGTGTGGACCAAGGTAAGTTCGAACTAATTCGAACTAAGGTACTTCGAACTTCAGCTACGTTATTCACGTAGCTGAAGTTGCGTACCTTAGTTCGAATTAGGGGGGTAGTGTAGACCAAGCCTTAGAAACAGTAGCCAATCAGTTGTTTTAATTGTCATATTTGAATTCAGCACATCAAAATACATAATAAATAGCACATTTTATCTCTGAAGCAGACAACTTCTCAAAAATTTTAGACCAGTGTATTCTGTGAGCCCAGCATCTTGCCTGTATATTGAGCTCTGGGACTGGAATGCAGGCACCATATTTCCACCACTTAATCTCACAGAAAGAGCTCCAGGCATGCATCAGTCTTCATGCACAAAGAGGGATGAACTTCATGCTTCTGTGATTCAGCTGAAGACAGAGTGATTTGTTAGATTTGGTGGTTTAGCCAAATGGAAACTATTCAAAAGTAAGTGTAGAGCATCTAAGAAAGTAAAGGAAGTGATAAAAGCTCATTAATTGTATAACAGAGAGCCATCTTTGCACAGTGGAAAGGAGGCTGGAAACTTGGTATAAATGTAGATGATTATTATTTTATTATTATTATTTTTTTTTTTGCATGTGAAATTCCCATGAGGTAACAGAGAAGTCAGTAAGCCTATGGACCTGATTCTGTTCTCTTACACAGTTGTTCTCATGTTAACTGCATTGACTTCAGTGCAAATGATTCTTGATTTACATTGCTGTAAGTGAGAAGAGAAAAATGTCATAGGACTCCCTGATTGGTGCAGTACAGTTCTATCCGGTCTGTCTTTGTTTTCATCACCCGCTCATCACTATGGTATCTGAAGAGAGTGGAGCACTGTGGAGATGTGCTTTTGGCTGCCTGTGTTGCTGAGTTAAGTGGGCTGTAGCTTTCTGCATCAACTGGAGCAGGACAGGCTCTTAAAAGCAGTAAAGAGAAGGCAGGATATTATTTATGAAGAGAACTAAAATACTTCTGGGAGCCAAGTTGCACAGAGAAGAAAGGAAAAGTGCTCATGATTAGTAAGAAATCTTTCATGGATGACAACCTGAATGCTAGTGCATAGGTGCTGGAACTAGGGGTGCTGTCACACCCCCTGTCTTGAAGTGGATTCCATTATATACAGGGTTTACAGTTTGGTTCAATGGCTCTCAGCGCCCACACTCTAAAAATTGTTCCAGAGTCCCTGCACTAGTGAGATGCCCAACTGAACATTGGTTGTATCAGATGAAATCACGCTAAAGCACATGTTTCTGGAGGAGAGCTATCAGTCTAGAATGGAAAACGACCAGAACCTCAGCTGGTGTAAATTGCCATAGCTCCAATGACTTCAGTGAAACTGTGCTGATTTATACCAGCTGAAGAGCTGTCCCAGAACGAAAATCCAGAAGATTTAAAAGGCTAAAATCTACTACTTTTGTTATTATTATCATCAACATTTTACATATATTTAACAATTAGCCCAGGCTCTTTTCTGTGCTGGGTACTGCTTATAGCATTAATTTAGTAAAATACTTAAGCATGTGCTTCATTTTAAGCATGTACTTAAATGTTTTGCTGAATCATGACTTTAAAAAATAGTTTCTTGTTGATAGTTGTCCACACGCCAATAATGGCAGATTTTTTAAAAAAGACTTAAGACTTCCACCAGCGATGAATTTGTCCCATAGTGTTAAGCACATTTCAAAATCTAGCCATGAGCCAATAATTTAAGGGAGAACTGTATGCAAACTCTTAGTATGTAGAAGAAAATATTCTTTAAGCTTCTAACTAGCCAGGCTTCTGTATTTATGGAGCCAAAACTCAATGTTCTTTGAGTTTCTCCTTTTTGTTGCTTGGATAACTCTCTAGTAAAAATAATGTCTAGCAGAACTTATTTCAAAGTAAAATTCAATACAGGATTTTTTAAAATGTTCCTTAATTTCTAATAACTTCAGAGATATTCTGTAGGGGAAAGATTAGTGACCAAAGCATTTCCTGAGACCACAGATTTGACTCGGCCTTCACTCTTCAACAGGAAACTTACTCTATGTTGGTTTTTCTGATGAGGGTTCAGAGAAGAGCTACAACAATGGTTTAGAAAAAACACCTCGCAGTCAGACACGAGATTATTAAGAGGCAGCTTGATCATGACCTAACACATCACTCTAACACAAGCCAAAGATATCTAATTTAATGCGAGATGGTAAATGGTAGATAAGATATCTGGCCCTCAATTTAGTGCACAAAAGTATAACAAGATCCAATGGCTGGAAACTGAAGTTAAAAAAAAAAATCAAACGAGGAATACATTTTTAATAGTTAGGGTAATCGACCACGGGGACAGCTTACCAAAGGAAGTAATAAATTCATCATCACTTGGAGTTTTGAAATCAAGACTGAATGTCTTTCTAAAAGATAAGCTGTAGCTCAATCATAAGTAATTGAACTTGACCATGTTCACTTCACAGTAGGGATGAATAATTCTCTCAACTGGAGGACTGGGTGAAATTCTTTACCCCCATATTATGCAGAAGGTCAGACTAGACTGATGATCACAATGTGGTCCCTTCTGGTGTTAAAATTTATGAACTATGTTACTGGCAGCTCTGCATAGACTTCAGAGACTTCATGGCACTTCCAATTTGCCTTTGTCCTTAACAGAAATGTCCTCTTTCCCACATTGTTGGGTGGGAAACAACACTGTAAATCTATACTATTCAGTTTGTTTGAAGTGTTTGGAATCCTTCAGGATGGGAGGCACTATATAAATATGAAATTTCAGGGCAAGTCATGGTATTTACTGTGCTATTACTGAGCTGGTTGAGTGCTGAATGAGTTTTTCACCCTTTGCTTCACACCAAACACTATGAATGCTGCAGGACTGACACACCTGCCAATGCTGGTGTCAAGTATCGGGGGGTAGCCATGTTAGTCTGTAATCTGTTAATCTGTTAGTCTTTAAGGTACCACCAGACTCCTTGTTGTTTCTGCCAATGCTGTTGAACACCTTCTGCCAGGAAGGAAGACTGCTTGTCTCTTCCTGTCTATATTTGCTTCTGCAGCATTTATGCATTTTCTCTCTACCAGTTAGAAGGACAAGTGAGGCAACGGTGAATCTGGAAATGTGAAAGAGTTGCTCATTTAGCTCACTGACCACAGCCAAGATGGGTAGAAGGGGCTTGGAGGATTTTCTGTGAGGGAAGAGCCTGGGAAAGTGTAAGTCTAAGGTGCCCTATATGAGAGTTTGAGGAGAAAAAATTGATGGTGAGGAGGTAGAAAGACGGACGTGGGGAATGAGAAGAGATAAGAACAGGAGAAATACAGAAGATGGTGACAATCCATTTGGAACAATGTGACAGTCCCTATGACTCTCTGTAGCAATGCAGGGCTCCTCTGTTGGGCAATCCTAAATGCAGGTGCTAGAACCATAAAAATGCAGGGTAATCACAGCTGGCTCATATTGGCAGGGGATGTTAGTTCCAGTCAGGAGGTAAGAAGGATTGGAGTGTTTCTTAAGGGCAGTGGGAACTAAAGGCTGGGCAAGGCCATGTAAGAAAACCCTAGGAATAGTCAAGCTTTAGGTGAAGCTTAGGTTGTGGTTTGTTTGGTTTTTGTATTTAATTACCAGTAAAGCCTTGCCAGTGGGTAAGTTTGGACTATATATATGTGTGTGCACTCTTTGCACCAATTTATACACATAGCACTTCTTTTCAGGCATGAGGCATTATTGGAGTAATAGACAATTCCCAAATCCCCCAAGTCCACCCCCACATTTTCCCTGCCTGTGAAGGAGCTTTTAGAAAATAAGGAAAAGGATAGTTCATTTATTTTGGCATTAAAAGTTAGTTTTCCTGGGTGAAGACTCCACATTTGGGATTAAAAAAAACCTCCAACAATATTAGGAATGGGCCATAGGGCAGTTTCAAAACTTCTCCAACTTTTATAAGTTACTAAGCAGTAAACAGAAAAAATAAAACACTGACATGTAGCCACTCACTAATCACACTTCACAAGTTGAGGAAATTTTGAAAAATTATTGAGTGGGGGGGAGGGGGAAAGCAAGGGGAAGAAAAAAAGACCTCATCCAGACCTAGATATCATTCATGCTATTGAATTCAGGAGCAAATAAGGAAAAAAGGGACGAAAGGGAAAAAAGAAAAATTAAAAATTTCATTTTTTTTCAGTTTTCAAAAATCAAATCTAAAAATTTAAATTCATTTAAAAAAAGTCTCCCCAAAGAAGTGGATGAAAATTTTTCATTCAGAATGTCATGGGAAAAATTGGTGTTTTTTTTTTTTTTTTTTTTTTTTTTTTTAACCAGCTCTAATAAATAGTAAACTACATTAATCACCTGGTGTAAATGCCTTGGTTTGATAGAGTGGGTGTGTATTTGCCCAAGATTGCTCATGTAAAGGAGGCACGCAAACCAGCACTACTCAACTCTTCTTTGGTCACAAGCTGAGCACAATTGACACTTAACACTCAAGAGAGGTTTTCTTTCTTCCTGGGCTGACAGAAAGTAAAAGTGATTTTTTTTTTTTTTTTTTTTTTTTTTTAAAACACCCACACTGGATTTCAGTAGTTTTATAAAACATCAATATTTTTAATATCAGTAACTCATAGCTGCCCTTTCTCAGTGAAAGAGTTCTGTTGCTACAGTCGACAAGGACGTCCTGCTACAATGGTAACATCAACTCTTCTGCTGATACTGGATCTATGCAAATTGTTCTTAGGGGAACCTGAAACCAGGTGCAACTGACCTGATTTCATTACAGAGACCAGGTGGGTGAGGTAATATTTCATTGGAAAGTTGATACTCAGACCAGATTTGTTAAAAGTTTATCAAATGTTTTCTGTAGCTCTGGCCCCTACTGCATTTTAGAACCATGTGAAACTTGCAGGTTCACTTGAAGGTGGCAGTGTGATTTGTATCTAAAACTCAGAACAAAGCTTTGAGAGTGCCAGACTGGGCAGACTGATACCAAAGCAAATTCCTACAGGAACCCTGGGAAAGCAAAAGTGCTGCTTTTTAGTCAGCTCTTTTTTCATCCATTTTAGTGCTGATGGTCATCCCAAGTGCAAATGCTAACACTTGTGCATGTAGGCTTGTGTTAGAAGCACACAAGTGGTTGATTACATCTTCAAAGTGCAGGCAGGGATTTGTATATGCTCCTGCTCAAATTGAGATTGAGCCCTAATATTTTATGCCCTCTCAGTTCCTTCTTACTGCCCATGATGGTTGCTGGAATGACCCCTCTTGCTGCAGCAAGGCTTCTTTCCCAGTGGTTCAGACTTTCCTTGTTCATATTTTGTATAGTTATTGTAGTTAGTATATATAGCTCTTAGTTAGAGTTAGTGTATAAAGGAGTGTTAGTAGCTGTCCATGTCATCAAGGGACTTTTCGGCCCAAGGGCTGGGCATGTTCCGAGTTCCCAGGCTTCAAGCCGTGTGCCTTGTGCAGCAAGCTAATGCCAGTGAGTGACCTACACTCTGGCTGACTAAAGTGTCTGGGGGAGTCTCGCATTAAAGAAAAGTGCCAGATCTGCAGGGACTTCAAACCATGCAGAAGAAAGAATAGAGACATTTGGCTGAAGGCTATTCTTATGGAGGCAGCCCTCACTCCAGCCTCGGAGCTGAGCTCGTCCAAATCGGCACCGAGCACCTCAACATCCATGCAGAGTGCTCCCCTGGCACCGGGCTCTTCCCATCCCTGGTGCTGAGGAAGCGGCATAAGAAACAACACTGCTGACTCCGCCTAGCGCACTGAGTCCGGTATGGGACCTGCCACCGACTCCCAGGAGCAGCCGTCGGCTGTCCCTCCTGATCCCGCTGGCCCCTCAAGGCTCCTCATCACCCAAGGCGACCAAAAACTGAAAGGGGTGCGATGCAGCAAACTCCACCACAGCACCGACCGAGGCAAGCCCTCCATGGTCCCAGTGCAGCGGTCACCAGCCTGCTGCTAGTCCCCTGTTCACCGGCACTGCCTGAAAGAGCAAGCGGGTACTGCTCCACCATGGTCTCGAGGAGAGGAATCCTCTTTGGAGTCTGAAGCGGAATCCTTGCTCCACCCAAGACCTATTGGTACCCAACCTACAAACCAGACTTTGATACCACCCTCCTGCTGGCACCTGGCCAATGCAGTGGTAGTACTGGAATCCTTGGGGGTTTCCCAAAATACTGGGCCCCCCTTCCCATCGGTCATACTCGGTAGTGTCAGAAAGGTGAGCTGCCATCTCTTCCTGTCCGTCACCGGACCCGGACTCTGGTATCGACCCTAGTGCCAACATCCAAGACATGGCTCCAATGAACATGGTGGAGGAGGATGAGGGAGCCCCTCCTCCGGCACAGGCCTCCTTCTCATCATTCCCAGACGAGGCAGTTGCAGGCCCTAGTAACCCGGTCCCACAAGATGATTTCAGGGGCAGGGTCCACCAGGAACACCTGAAAAGGGTAGCTGCGAACTTGGGCCTGGAAGTTGAGGAGCTTAAGGAGTCAGCCCATAACCTAATAGACATCCTGGCTGCAGCTGCTACCTCCAGAGTGGCCTTGAACAATTAACGAAGCAGTGATGGGCCCCATCAGAACACTATGACAAACTTCTTCTTCTCTGCCCCCACCTCAAAAAGGGCAGAGAAGAAATACTATGTCCCAGCCAGTGGGTTTGAGTACCTTTACTCACACCTCCCAGTGCCTGGGGTCCCTGCAGGTGTCAGTGGTGAATGAGCAGGACCAACAGGGGCAGTTGCATGCTACCCCCAAAAATAAAGAGCCCAACAGACTGCACCTGTTTGGACGTAAGGTTTATTCGACGGGCAGTCTCGTTACATATATCCAACCAGCAGGCCCCGGTGGGGAGGTATGATTTTAATTTGTGAGACTTGTCTCAGTTTAAGGACTCCCTGCCACAAGAGTCAAGGCTGGAGTTCAGAGCAATCCTAGAGGAGGGCAAGACTGTGGCCAGGACCTCCCTCCAGGTGGCTCTGGATGCGGCTGACTCAGCAGCTAGGACTGTGGCAATGGCAGTCACCATGAGGTGCTGTTTGTGGCTCCAGTCTTCTGGCCTCCCTCATGAAGTGCAGCAATCCATCCAGGACCTCCCCTTTGAGGACACCTCCCTGTTCTTGGAACAGACAGGCACCCTTTGCTCCTTGGGGCCTTTTACACTTTAGGCTCCAGCAGCCTCCTAGGTTTGCGGCACTTCCCAGACAGGAGCCCTATAAAAGAAAAGGGAAGTGTTATAAGGAATGCCAACCCCTCCTTCCTACCTCAGCCTCTCAGTCAGGCTCTTTTCGATATCCTGGAGGGGCCAGGCAGGTCTTTTGAAGGTATGCCTGAGGACAATGTACCAGTCTCAACTCCAGAGCCCTCTCCCTTTCGTTTTTGGACAACCTGTCAGCCTTCAGCCCAGCGTGGTCATATATAACATTGGACTGTTGGGTAGTTTTCATCCCCCCCCTTCCTTCCCACCCTTCACCCCATCCCTCTTCAGGGACCCTTCTCACGAGCAGCTTCTCGTCCAGGAGGTGCAAGCCCTCCTACGTGTGGGGGCCGTAGAGGTGGTTTCTTGAGACGAGACTTAAGGGGTTTTATTCCGATATTTCCTAGTCCCGAAGGCCAAGATGGGTCTGCGGCCCATCCTGGACCTGCGTCGCCTCAACAAATATCTCAAGAAACTGAGGGTCTGCATGTTCTCCCTGGCCTCCATCATTCCTTCCTTGGATCCAGGAGACTGGTACATCGTCCTCGACTTAGAGATGTGGAAATAAGGGTCCTTTATCTTTCACGGTCACAGAAGATTTCTCAGGTTTGTAGTGGGTCAACGCCACTAACAATTCACCAATCTTCCCTGCGGCTTATTGGCAGGCCTACAGGTCTTCACACGGGTAGCCGTGTGAGTCTGAATCTGTAAAAAGCAACAGAGGGTCCTGTGGCACCTTTAAGACTAACAGAAGTATTGGGAGCATAAGCTTTTGTGGGTAAGAACCTCACTTCTTCAGATGCAAGTAAGAAGAAGTGAGGTTCTTACCCACGAAAGCTTATGCTCCCAATACTTCTGTTAGTCTTAAAGGTGCCACAGGTCTTCACAAAGTGCATGGCGGTGGGAGCAGCCTTCCTCAGGCATCGAGGCATGCAAGTCTACCCATACCTCAATGACTGGCTGATCAAAGGTCAGTTGCAAGCTCAGGTGCAGCACAGCATCAGTATAGAATAGGCCACCTTCCAGGCACTCCATCTGTTGATAAACGAGCAGAAGTCAACCCTGGTCCTGGTTCAGAGAATAGAGTTCATCAGGACACTGCTCGATTTGACCTAAGCTAAAGCCTCCCTACTGGAAGCCCAATTCCAAGCTATGTCAGACCTGATTTCCAAGGTCACGATCCACCGAATAACGACTGCTTGGGTCTGCCTCAAACCATTGGGATACATGGTGGCGTGTACCTGCATGGTGCAGCACAAACGTCTATGCCTCAGACCGCTCCAGATGTAGCTGGCAGCTCCCTGGGCAACTGGTAATCTGCGAAAACCTGTTTTATATAATTGATAAATGTGAGAGGTAAAAAGTAGCATGTGTTCACAAAAATCAAAGCCTTGTGTCTCTTCAAAAACAACTTTTGATTTTTAGGAGATGTATTTTTCTTAAATTTTAGAATAATATCAGTAATATGTGTGCAGCAGGACTTTTCAAACGTAGCAGTATTCAACAGTCACATTTGATGCTGTACATTTTCAAATCCCTTCCTGGATAATACAGAAGAAAATTAGCTTAAGTTTTACATGAAGGGTAGAGAGCTTGATCCTGCCAAGGCAAAGGCAAAATTTATATCCACTTCAACGGTACAAGATCAGACACAAAGTTTAAAAAAAACAAACCAGCCAACCAAAAAAAAAAAATAAATCTTGAAAGCTCCATAGAAAACAAGCCCTGGTTAAGAGTAGTTGACTGAAGAATGGGCCTGTATTAACTAGCACTTAAATTCAACTGAAATGAATGGAAATTGCATGATCAAATGTGTCAGTATATTTATTTTGTTTTCTTCTGATACATCTGACTAGAGGCTAAGGAATTGTGGAAAAATGTGTGAAAATGACATGCTTGTTTATATATTGAACTTATTGGTTCCAATATATTAACACTAATAACTGCAGAAGGTGAGAGATAGTTGAGGTTAGTGCATAGTTTTTATGATATTGTGTATTTGATTCTTCCTTCCCTGCTCCAGTGTATTAGGTAAAAATTGGAGGGGAAACAGGTAATTTGGAAGATTTAGTTTTAATGTTACATATAGAGTAAAATGTAACACACATAGTTATTTTTGAGATATTGCACTCCAAGTTTCATTGTCTGTGGCAAAGGCAGCTGCTTCCTTATTATCTGAGTAACTATTGTGTACACAGGGCCAGTTTCTGCTCTCATTTACACTGGTTTAAACCTGGAGTAACTTGAGTAAAGTCAGTGGAGTTACCCTGGGTTTACATCGGTTTTAATGAGAGCAAAATCTGTCCTATTCTTGCAGTTGCACTAAATAGGTGTGTTCAACCTTTACCCTTTTTTGGGGAGTAGCAACTCTTATGTGACTTGTGTGGCATTTTAGATTAATAAATCATCCTTTCTTACCTTTCAGATTTTCTCTAGTTAGTTACCAACGAGAGAATTTACAAGAGCAAACATGAGTAAGAAGGAAAGACAGTGATGATGATTAACTAGAAGGTCTGTAATTATTGTAAGCCGTAGCTTGCATACTGCTTCTCTCTACAGAGATTATTGCCTTTCACAGAGTTAGTTTCACTGCTTTGTTTCAGAACACAACAGTGCAAAGAATACGTTTATTTTATAATTTTAAAATAGCTAAGGATACCTTGTGTATTGCCTCTCTGGCTTTAAACATAGGGTGACAGAAAATAAATAAATGTCTTTGATGAATAGGTCAAAACCAGAACATTTTTTCCTAAGCCCTTTGCCCCTTAACCATCTGTCATACAAGTTAACTTCACAAGTGTCCACAGAAAAAATTAATATTGTATTTGAATCCTAATGACTGTGTATGATTGGTTATGATTGTTATAGGGTTTAGAGTTTCTGGTAGTTCGCAAGCTGGCACTAAAGAGGCAAGTTAAGATTATTTTTTTTTAATATGAATCGCGCATGCAGCCTTTTGAATGCTTTTTGGAGGAGAATTATAAAGTGGAACCTTAACTTGGAATTTCCAGATTTGCTAATTTTATGTTTTTTGAGAAAATGACAGAATTTTCTCAAGGGTTTTTTGGCTGAAGAAAGTGATATATTTGTTCAACCGTAACTCATTTTTTGAATAGGAATGTCCTGAGGTGTTTTTAACCTGTGACAGCAGTCTGTGAAGACCTTATAAGCTGCTTGGAAAGACTGGCAGATCTTGAAATCCATGCAGGGGTATATCCTATTCTGTCCCAGATAGTCTTTTGCCTCCAGATGTTGTTTTCCCACTCTCATTATTACCATATCAGACCCTTTTGTCTCCCATAAGACTTTAGTCATAAAGTTCCAGTCAGGCCATTTGCAGTTTACAAAGCATGAATCCAGCTGATGCATGCATCTAATTTTGTAATGTGTACGTATATTGTTAATGGATACAGTAATCATCTCTGTGTGGTGTTTGTGATAGCTATTATTTAAATGAAGTTACATGAAACTCCAAAGCTACGTGTTAAATACAATGGGGGAAGAGTAATTGGAAATGTGTAGGTAAATCTGTTTCAGAGAGATGCTGAGCCACAAAAGTACTAGGAAAATCTGTTTTAAAAAAAAAAGGACATTGTTTTAAAAAACCCAACATATCTGAAACTAAGGATGTGATTTGCACCACACTTTCCAAAAATTTCTAACCAGTGATGAGATATGATGTGACATTTCATGTCAATTCGATTTGGTTTTGTTAAAGTTGGGCCTGTACTCAGAAGTTACCTTTAACCTTAATTATGATGGCATTAGTGCCCCTCCATAATATATCACATAATTAATATTTGTTAAGGTTTCTTGGTCAATAAAATGAATAACTGAAGAGAAGTCTAAAAATGAAAAATATCCCAAGGGCTTGGTGCACATGAGAACCTTGTGATAAATTCAGTGCATTGCCACATAGCAGTAAACTAAATACGAGGTCGTTAGTTTTGGAGTCAATAGCAAATAAACATATTAGGATTTTATGTTACTAGAGCAAAAATGGGAACTGTCAGGATTCCCATTTGTGAGAAATCTTGATACATCTGGTATAGAGCTTCAGAAATACAGACAGAACCTATTTGCTTTGCTCTTTCCATTGCATTATCACCAAAGTGTCAAGTGCAGCCTTTAAAAATGTATAGTGTGCCCAGGAAAGTATAACTCATAATTCAGCAGCTGAGTCAGCATCACCTGGTGGTCAATGCCATCCAAAATAGCTGATGTGATCATTATGGAAAACTGTCATATCGATCACTAAAAGATCAGTTAGGCTGTCCACATGGCAAGTAAACAGGATGGCAACTACAGCGGGGGCAAAATTCACAGAAAACAAGTACAAGACGTCCTAGTGTACCAATGCGTTTTTTTCACAACACACAGAAAACCCAACCAGATAAACTGTCCAAACACAAAGCTTCTTCCCATCCTCAGCATGCGCCTATGTGGAGTGGTGGAGTAGCATAGAGCCTGCACTGCTCTGTATCTGCTGTAGTTGATCCCTGTTCAGGGCAGTGTTGCCCCACATTGTGGTGGAGAGGCCAAAATCTGGCAATAGGTTCATAATGGGAAGCTGGCTTCAACCTTAACTATGGAGTGGTTCTACAGTACTGCTTGGTATTTTGTGGCAGGTTTTGAAATACCTTGGAATAGTGGTGAAGGGCATTATATAAAACCAAATTCACACTAATATTTGGTCCGGAAAACAAATGGTTAATTTGAGCCTTTTATTTAATTATTTTATTTATTTCATTAAAAAATACAAAAAACAAACACCATCTCCAAGAAATAGAAACAGTGCAGCGTGTGAGACATTTGCATTACCATAACAGTCATTATTACCAACATCAAAATAAATACAAGCCATGAGGGGGCTCTTCACAGAAAATGATTTAGCATTTCATTTGGTGTATTGCAGACATTTTCCTATTTTAAACACTAAACAGTGCAGTTGAGAAAGAATCTCTCTTTCAGTGCAATTTGAGGTGTATTCCAGGGACTTAAGAAATTCATCAACTCAAATTTATCAAATTCAATATTCAGACACATAGGGGACTATCCAGAGATTAAAAGTTCACATTTTATTTTTAGTGGTTTATTGTCTTAGTGATATTATTCAGATTTTTTTTTTATTTTAAAGCATATCTCTACTCTATTATCAATCATGTCTATTGTAGTGTTACAGTCAAGACTTGCATAGCAACACTTTGCTAAGGGTGTGGATGCTGTAGGTGAGTTGATATGACCACAAGTATGTGCACTGCTTACCTATTGTTGTAGGAAAAAGCTTTCATATCAATATAACATAGGTCAGACTTTAGAGCCAGAAGGTTAACCGTTGTAGGAGGAAAATTACAAAAAAGAATTCCGCAAGATGGACCTGTACTGGCACACCAGATCCAACCCCCCCTTGACCTTTGGGAAAGTTCAAATCCATATCTGAACATTATAGCCCAGCCAATGTGATTCCAAACATTATTCTCGTTAATTTTGGACCTGCTGTGGAATTTGTATGGTTGGTGCACCTCCCCTCCCCCTACTGGAGATCAGAGGGCTGCAAATGCACTATGTGGATTTCATGATGCTTTCTGTGCATTTCGGAGACAGCTGGTTGTACAAAGATTATCAGGAAAAGGTTTTAGTAGGCACATGGATTTGCCCTCCTGGGATTAGAGCCATGTTCTACCAAGTAGAGTATCCTGCCTCCAGCAGTGATCAAGACCTGTTGCTTTAGAAGAAGATGCAAACTTTCCTGAGCCCTTTCTGTCCCCCCTGAATTTATACATACATCCACATGTGTGTACACAGTTACACCCAGCCATTGTGCAATACTGCAAATGAGGTGAAAAATCTTACCTGACCCCTGCTGATAATTCCCTAAAGCAGTCCTGCACAACTCGTAAAGCGGCAAGGGCCATATTGCTCTGAAGAAAACAGCTGAGGGCCGAACCCCTCCCCAGCGCCACCCAGCCCCCTGAAACACAACACACACACCCCAGCGCCGCCCGCCCCGTGGAAACAACCCCCCAGTGCTGCTGAAACACCCCTCCCAGCGCCGCCCACCCTGCGGAAACAAACCCTCCTTCCCTAGCGCCGCCCCACCGAAACAGCGGTATTGAACCTTGGTAATATGTTATAGCAGGCCCCTAAGGTAATATAATTAAGGTAAAAGAAAACTGTCTTTTTGCTAGAAGTAGAATAAGATCTCCCCCCACTTCATAATCAATTGCCCTGTTGAATGAATGAGGTGTGAATGAGGAAGACGTGGAAGGCAAGCACCTCCAGACAGCTGCAACCCTTGGAGAGGGGATCAGAGCCAGACCAGATCAGTAGAACAGGTCAGCCACCGACTCACCACTCGCCTCCTCAGCTCCCCACTCCCACCACCGGTTCGCCTGCCACTCGCCTCCTCAGCTCCCCACTCCCACCACCGGTTCACCTGTCGCCCCCCGCCACTGCCTGTCGCTCGCCTCCTCAGCTGCCGGCTCACCTGCCCCCTCCTGCCACTGCCCACCCGCTGGCCTCCTCAGCCCCACACCCTCCTGGCTTGCCTACTCACCCCCTGCCACTGCCCACCTGCTCCCCTCCTCAGCTGCCACCTCCCCCGCTGCCGGCTCACCTGCCCCCCGGCCACTGCCCGCCTGCCTACTCACCCCCAGCCACTGCCCACCCGCTCGCCTCGTCAGCCCCCCTCCCTCACCCGCTGCTTGCTTACTCACCCCCTGCAGGCCGCACAGTGAGCCCACGCGGGCCGCATGTTGTGCAGGCCTGCCCTAAAGCATGAGATTTGATTGCACTTACATTAGTTTACATTGCTATTATTTAGTAACGGCTTGTCTACACTGGCAATTAACAGCGCTGCAACTTTCTCGCTCAGGGGTGTGAAAAAACACCCCCTTGAGCGCAGCAAGTTGCAGCGCTGTAAAGCGCCAATGTAAACAGTGCACCAGCCCTGGGAGCTATGCCTCTCGTGGAGGTGGTTTAGCATTGCCAGTGTAGACTAGCCCTTCCTTAAAAAGTTTTACAGGCATGACTATGTCGGCAAGGGTGTGTGTGTTTTTTCTTACTGCCTAGTAAAAGCCCTAGTAGGGACACAGCTCGACTGGTATGAGGCACTTTAACTAGGGTTAGCTCTATTTCACTTTGCCGAACCTAAATAGCCACATAGGTATGAACGTTTTTATATCAGTATAACAGCAGCTATATTAAGAATGTTTTGCTGTTTTATCTGTGCCAGAATACTTAAAAAGCAGCAAAACTTTGAAGTGTAGTCAAGGGCTTAGGAGCACGAGAACTTTTAACTATCAATGGGATTTTGGTCCTGTGTGGCTTTTGGAAATTCCACCTCGAGTTTCTCCTGTGAGGTGCTGAACCCCTTCACGCTTCTTGATATCAATGACTGTACAACACCTCCAGAATCAGATCCTTTGTGCATTTTGTTCACAGGTACCTCTGATAGGACTGCTTGAATTTGCACATAACTAGGAGTAGGAGTAGGGTTGCGTCAATCTGTGGGGTAGACTGTGGTTCTCCTACAGAAATTGTCTTTACAAGTACTGTATGACTAAAAACTGGTGAAACTGCAGTGACAAACAAAGGCAACATTTTGAAATAGTAACTGAGGGATTGGAGTGGGAGAGGAAGGGAGCATTGACTCAGATGGAAAGGAATTTGGAAATGCGAGAAATAGGGAAAAAATGCTTGTGCGAACATTATCAGCATTTTTTAAAAAAACAGGCAAACAAGAATCTGTAGTGGGCACATGAAACTGGAATTGAGCTCTGTGAATTTATATTATTGAAAGGAGAGGGCTGGGGAGAAGGATGCTTCTGAAGAAAAACTGAAGCAGTCATATAATTGAAGATCATTTGAGTTTTGATAATTCTCATGCTGCTGCTGTTTATATTACGGAAGTGTTAAAAGGCTCCAGTCAGGGTCAGGACCATGAGGGACAAGACATCTTCATTTACATTAACGCTCCCCCTCCCCCCCCCACACCCCCTGTATTTTCCTCGGAGTGCAGCCATGGAAAATCATTAGTCTCACAGTAATACCTACCATACATGTAACTGAGCAGGCAGAAAAATACGTGAGAGATCAAAATGTTTAGCATCTGCAATTAAAATTAAATTAAAGGAATTGATATTTAAACAGCATTTTTACAAAGGCATTTGTCCCTAGCACAGTCCATATTTGTAAATACAGCCTTTGTGCTAAATACTGAATAAGTGCTTCTTGTACGTCAGCGTTACTTTTTTAAGTGAACAATCGTGAAGATAAATGAAGAAAAGTGCTCTCCTTTTCAAGTGATAGTAATCTGAGACTTTTCCGTTACATGAGGCTCTTAACAAAAGATTGTAATTCCACCAGCTTTGTTTAGGAAGGTACCATTGTCTCTAGAGTATGCCTAGATGCTTTAAAAAAGTCCAGGAGGAGAGTCATGCTTTCAGCTTTTCACTTAAGGGCTTGGAATGTATACATTCCATTGAGTGCTTTGGATTGTAAAAGCTGGCTGAATGTTTCAAGATCCTTTTAGCCCTTCCTCTGCACCCCCACCCCCTAACCCTTGGTACAGCCTTCCTTGCTTCTACAATGCTTTATGCTAATCAAGTGACATCACCACTAAGTACACAGTGAGTGGCTACTGATTATATTACAAACCAGCAGAAAGATCTGACTGAGGTGTGTGCTGCTGCTCCTGGAATCTTTGGAAAGGAGGGCAGTGGATGGCTCTATGCTTTTTACTTTGGGTTGAATCTGAAACTTGCTTTTATTTTATAGTTTAATTGCATTAGGGTTAGGTTTGTAACTGAAACCATCTTGAAGCACTGAGGGTTCCATGTAGTAGGGAGAAAAATAAACCATGGTGGTTTAAGTTTGAATGTGCTACTGGCAACTTACCATCAAGCTACACTACTGGATTTTGAACCGAAGCTGTTATTTACTTAAAGTTCAGCCTGAGCATTTTCACTGGTGAGGGGGGCCAACCTTCTGAGGAAGCTGGGATTTGCTTGGATGTTTGGTGGAGAAACCTGTGGGTTTTTTATGCTGCAGTTTGCCATATCATTGAGTTGTAAATGGAATTACAAAAATCAACCAGTATGCCAGCGCCATTGTCCCCGGGTTATGCAGCTCAGGTGCCATATAACTATAATCAGTTAGAAGGAAGATTCAAGCAGTTGCAAGGTAAGCCTGTGACTTTTTTTTTAAGTGTTGCTATGATATGATGCCTGTAAACATATTAGCATGAGCTGCTTCTGATGCTGCTGTAACATGCAGAGGCCAAGAGTCCTGCTGTAATAAAAAGCTTTGCATTCTTTTAAAAAATACTGTAAATCCTCTGTTCCTCTGGGAATGCCTTGGTCTCACACAGTATGGGGACATGTTCAGCTTTATAGGTGACGAGGACTACCTCAGATCCAGTCATTTAGAACAATAGGAAAGTGGGGGAGCAGCGAGGGAGTGGTCTTTTTGTTCAAAACCCCTCTGCAAATTACAGTTGTAAATATGGTATTTAATCCTGGAATCTTAATTTAGTTAGCAGTGCAGGAGCTACTTCTGATTCCTTACAGCACCTTCTTGTAAAATGTAACCTGGCATTTTCAAATCAAGAATGGTCACTTTTCTTCCATTCATAAGTTTGCTCAAATAGTGAATCTTCAGAATCTGTAGTACAAGGAAACACTCACATATTTTAACAATTCCATTCTCTCTGCAATTAATTTAGTTCAAAAAAGAACTAGATAAGTTCATGGAGGATAGGTCCATCAATGGCTATTAGCCAGGATTGTGTCCCTAGCTTCTGTTTGCCAGAAGCTGGGAATGGGCTACAGGGGATGGATCACTTGATGATTACCTGTTCTGTTCATTCCTTCTGGGGCACCTGACATGTCTGAAGACAGGATACTGAGCTAGATGGACCTTTGATCTGTCCCAGTATTGCCGTTCTTATGCCCTTTTGTAGGGAGAGGAGTTGTATTTTTAATGTCTGTTGTTTTAATTTCTGCTTTGTGTGAGAATGGGAAAGTGACATTTGTTTCTAGAAATATTCTTGTGTCCTACAGAAAGTAGGAAAGCATCTCTTCTTTTAATATGGCAATACAAGTTCTGATGTTCCTCTGGGTCTGGCATGTCTCAGGGATCAATGAAACTCAGATATTGTAGTTTGAAAATCAAAAAGAATTCATAATCGAAACCAAAATTCTCTTCACTTTGCAAATCCATGTGACTCAATAAATATTCCCAGAAAAATCCAAGTGCAGTGAAGTTTAACTCCACTGTACATGTTTTTTATTTTACTCTCATCTGTGCCACAAGTGTGGTCCTGTGGTTCCTGTCAGAGAAGGAGGAAGAACCGAGGTTAGCACAAAGAATGTTTTTATTTGTTGGCTTAAAGAGGGGAAAAGAAGTTCATTCATAGTAATCTGTTTATTTTGTAAGTTAGCTCACAGTAATGACTGCACACTGGATCCGAGGAGATAAAATGACATTTTAAACATTGGTAAACTAGACATTTCTTAGGCACAGCATGAAAAAATGAAGGCTCCAAATTTACACGAGTGCATATATTAAAATCTTTAGCTTACACATCTGTCAGATCATACACTGCAATAGTTACTTTAAAAAAGAGCCAGCTGAATTTGTGACAGAGAGAAAAATATAAAAGCAGCATCTGAAAAAGTGGGTATTCACCCACGAAAGCTCATGCTCCTATAGTCTGTTAGTCTATAAGGTACCACAGGACTCTCTGCTGCTTTTACAGATCCAGACTAACACGGCTACCCCTTTGATACTAGAGAAAAATATAGGGACTCATGTCTCTTTCTTTGCTGGTTAAGTTAAATGTCTAAACAAAACAGGTTTTGTCATTTTAAGTTACAGCACTTCAGGAATTCATGTCAGTTTATATCCCATTGAAACAGGCAAGCAGACAGCTTGTGTGAACACAGAAAGTGTGTTTTCCCCTTAAAAAAGTATTTCTGTGCTGATTTCAGAAATCAAGTCACTGTAACAGTCTCTTTACTGCAGTTTTCTCTGAAGACTGGACAATTAAAACCAGGGAGTTTTTCATAAGGTGTAGGGAGGGGCTTCATAGCAGATTGCCCATAACAAAAGGTTGTTTATTCGCAATGCAGAGGGGGGAGGCTTGCTTGAAAAAACAGTGCTGACAGTGATCTTGTTCAGGGTGGAACTTAACTACAGGAAATGTCTTAAATCATGCACTAAATACTCCATGAAATACCAAACAATAACACCAAATTCTGTGTCTTGCAAAGAGGGTGGGGGCAGTTTAGTACTGCTGACCCTGGCGATCTTTCCTCAGACTTAAAGGCTCTTTGTTTGGAACATGTTTAAAAGTCTTCATTTGGCAGTTGTATAAAATTCTAAAGTGACTTTTGTCCTCTAAGCTGCCTATAATATACTCAGTTCAAAATATTGTGGGTTCTGTGCACTGGAGATTGCTTAGTGTGGCAGTGCTCATGCTTCTGGGCTAATTCAGGACCAGCAATGATGATGAGCTGAAGAAGTACAATATTTGTAAATTACACTTTCATGACATTTGTTCTTTTACATCACAGAGGGTGCATAAGGAAATAACGATGACCTTGGTTGCACCCTGCACGTCTTGCAGGCTCTATAGAACAACACCATTAAAGTTTTACTGTTTTGGTTTATTTTGAGTTTTAGTCTGGGTTTCCCACATTTATAGCTGTCCTCTGAGTTGTGACTCACTGGCCTGGTGACAGAAGTGATACTAGTCTAGAGGTCCCATAATAAATACAGAATGGAATAACCTTCATTGACCTCTCTACCACCCTGCCCCTGCCCCCCTATTTTTCATAATCCTAAAGGTTTTTGTTTTTTGGCCCTGGATCTGCACCTCTGCACTAGGCCCTGGCAAGGCTCTGTTCAAATTTAGTGCATTCTAGGCTTCCCCTGTAGGAAACACTCAAGAGTAGATTAAACAGAGGAGTATCTAGGCCCAGCACAAAGCTGCATATACATTTAGAGATGAGAATGGCTCTTTCTTTGACCTTGCCTCACAAAAAAAGGAGGCAAGTGTGCTTTGGAGCTGGAAGCGTCACATCACAGGAGAAGAGAAAAGGAGCCAGGAGGCAGTTTGAACCTACACAGCATCCTAAGAACCCAAATGACAACCGCATTCCTCTATAATCCACCTCTTTCAAATGCAAAGAAGTGGCTCTGCTGAGTAGTAAGAGATGCAGTTGATAAACTTGGTGATGAGGCTGAAGAATTTTAAAACATGCCCCCCACATGTCTCATTGGTCTTTTGAAATCTTGTATTCTTTGGGATAGAATCTTTTATATAGAAAGCAGTGGTATTCAGTCTGTGTGGCCACACCCACCCTCCAAATGTTTCTCAACTCTGACTTTCACACTAGTCACCACACCCCTGCAAGCCATTTCTACCAGTAGGCAAAATCAAGCAGGAGCTAGTGGGTGATGCCACAGTGAGTTGAAAGCAACCAACCCTATTGCTTGTTTGTGAAAGGATGCCAAACCAGAAGAAGAGAAACTGTATTAAACTGGTGCTAATGGTACAGATGGCATTACACATTAAAAGAAGGTGCATAATGTATGCAGTGTAGTTGTAGCCAGGATATTAGAGACATAAGGTTGGTGAGGTAATATCTTTTATTGGACAACTTCTGTTGGGCAGAGACAAGCTTTCGAGCCACACAGAGCTCTTCTTCAACTCTCTCTACTGGTGCATAATGACGGCTAGGTCATCTGCTCTAGATTTAGAGCTACGTAATCATCATGGTCACTGTGCAGGTGAGAATGTCAATGCAAGTTAAGAGGCTGAGGGGATTCTTTTGCAAGTTCTTTTCACTTTAATAAACCTCACATGAGTTGATTTTTATGGTCACGTCACGCAGTCCTTAAGTGATAAGTAAGGGATAGCATTACTGGCTGCCATAGTCATAATCTACATATAGGTGGTCCATTCTTTATGGCCATTTGTTCAGTAAATAGAGGCCTTCATTTAGGGATAGAGCAGCTGGCTGCGAATGAAGACAGTCCTCAAAAAGTGGCCTACAGAAAACCTGTTTCATGTGAACCTGCCCAAGGAACTGCTGGAGAGAGCTCATCCAATTTAGTTGAGAAATTAAATGAAAAGCAAAACACAAATAAACTGTAATTATTAACTTAAGATATCATCTTCACTGCACTAACACTGCTGGATCCCACTGATAAACTTGATGGCCATGTAAGAGCTGACATCAAGATGTTAATGTGGTACTGAGAGGTATTTTAAAGTAGATTCTTGCATCTCTACTAAGATCCACAATGAACACCTAGTAATTTCAGTGCTGTGGGAAGGCAATCCTTGATGAGAGAGGAGGCAGCCATCATCACCACAGTGCACTGGTTTTCAAACTTTTTTTCTGGTGACCCAATTGAAGAAAATTGTTCATGCTCACGACCCAATGGAGTTGGGGATGAAGGGTTTGGGGTGTGGGAGGGGCTCAGGGCTGGGGCAAAGGGTTGAGGTGAGGGCCATGGGGCGGGGCCAGGGATGAGGGGTTTGGGATGCAGGAGGGGACTCTGGGTTTGGGGAGGCTCAGGGCTGGGACAGGGGGTTTGGGTGTGGGTTGGGACACAGGCTTACCTCAGGTGGCTCCTGGTCAGCAATGCAGTGGGGGTGCTAAGGCAGGCTTCCTGTCCTGGCACCACTGACCATGCTGCGCCTCGGAAGTGTCCAGCAGCAGATCCTGTCCCTAGGCACAGGCATCGCCCCTCCCTCCGCCAGCTCCCATTGGCCGGTGCTAAGGGCGGGGTCAATGCCTAGGAGCCTGACCTGCTGCTGGCTGCTTCCTGGGAGCAGTGTTGGAACAGGTAGGGACTAGCCTGCCTTAGCTAGGCAGCACCGCCGACAGGACTTTTAACGACCCAGTCGGCAGTGATGAGCAGAGCCACGTGACCCAGTGCCTGACATTCCATGACCCAGTACTGGTTTGAAAACCACTGCCACACTGCATCCTTAAATTCATTCCCACTTAAGCAACAGAACTGAGTAGCATTTATTAAAGTTTCTGCAATTTATAGCACTGTGCCTTTATCAATTTCTGCAATGTAATTACAGGGTTCATTCCAACCTATAAGATTGCACCATAGGTGTGACATTGCCTACAGTCATTATAGTTTTAGAATCCCTGGAGAGAAAGTCAGCTTGATTTGTACTGAGGATGAATCCCCAGAAGAAAGCTTACCCTTGAAAGGATCTGTATGAAGTCCCATGCTTTGGGGTAGATGTTATTTTTGTTTTTAACAACTGAGGTTTGTGCCTTTTTAATGAGCCAAATTCTCTCTGTCCCACTTGCCATCAGATTATTATGGAGGTTTCCTTTATGGTTGTTAATTATTTTCACAAGTTCTTTAAAAAATATTTTGCTTTTAGAGATTTAAGGCCTAATCTAACACTCACTGAAGTAAATGGAAAGACGCCCCTCTCCCCCATTGACTTTCTCAGACTTTAAGGTCAATCTTTAACTCTGCTTGGTAGCTAGTTGTAGTGACTTGACTCTAAAGTTTTCCTTTAATGAAATGTTGAGACTGCTAGGAGATGTGTGTCATAAGACCCCTTCTGATTAAATGCTGGCTGATAGGTCTCAAAATGTAACTTGTAAGAGAGGAATCATCATCAAACGGATGTGTTTCTAGTGAAATACCATAGGGATTGGTTCTTGACCCTATGTTGTTTAACATTCTGAACAGAAGAAAACACAATATCATCACTGATAAAGTTTGCATATGATACACAAATTGGAAGAGTGGTAAATAATAACAGGTCACTGTACAGAGCAATCTAGATCACTCTGCCAGCTGGGTGCAAGGAAACAAAATATGCATTTTAGTATCATTAGATGTAAAGGTATACACCTTGGAAAAAGAATGTGGTCCATACTTACAGAATGGGAAACTATCCTAGAAAGTAGTGACTCTGAAAAAAATTTGGGGATCGCAGTGGGTAATCAGCTGAACATGATCTCCCAATGTGACGCTACGGCCAAAAGGGCTAACGCAATCCTTGGATGCATAAACGGGGATCTCGAGTTGGCACAGTGAGGTTATTGGTGTGACCGCTGCTGGAATGCTGTGTCCATTTCTGGTGCCCATAATTCAAGAAGGATGTTGATAAACTGGAGAGGGTTCAGAGAATGAGTAAAGGATTAGAACAGGCCTGCACAACGTGCGGCCTGTGGGGTGCATGTGGCCTGCGTGGGCTCGCTATGTGGCCTGCAGGGGAGTGGGGATGGTGAGTAGGTAGGCTCACTGTGGCCTGCGGGGGGTGTGTAGGCAAGCCAATGGCTGGACGGTTGGCTGGTGGGCGGGGTTCTGAGGGGACCAGTGGCAGGGTGGAGAGTGAGGGTGAGCCAGCGGCAGAAAGTAAGAGGCCAGGCAAGTGAGCTGGCAGCAGGGGAGGGGGTTGAGGAGGTGAGCGGGTAGCGGGGGTGAGTAGGTGAGCCGGGGGTGGGGTGGGGGGCTGGGGAGGTGAGCGAGCGGGCAGGCAGTGGCGGGGAGGCAGGTGAGCCGGGGGAAGGGGCTGAGGAGGTGAGCGGGGGGCAGGTGCGCTGGCGGCAGGGGAGGGGGGGCTGAGGAGGCAAGCGGGAGGGGCACGTGAGCCAGCGGCGGGGGAGGGGGGG